>NW_027103336.1:0-210263 GCF_902728285.1 Clytia hemisphaerica
ACCCCTGTCTGTGAAAAATCTGAAATCCACTGGGGTACACGATATTTCCTAAAAAAATGAGTATGGGGTGACCAATTTTTGCTTGATTATCACTGGGGTGAAGAAAATCTTTCTGAAAGTTTATTCTGAGGTAGAGTAGCTAGCAGTGCTAGTCAAATGTTAAATTATAAAATTTAGTGAGGAGTCGTTGTTACACTTTCACAGAATTGTTACACTATCTGAGGCTACTGATAGGGAATATATTTTTCAACTGCGTTGAAACGGTTTGATCATATAAACGTGAAAAACATCATCCATTACTAACAATAGGGCAATATACCTTGATCGGGGGACGCATCCCGTTTGCAAGAGTGACATTCATTCAACGTCCATACAACGTCAATCTTGAAGTAAAAAAAGGGGGGAAATTGGGCAAAAGGGGAAGCTAAAAAATAAATCAATGGAAAGATAAATAAATTCATCAACTTTTATCCGAATGATTTTAAAATTGACCGACAAAATTTTGAAATATTATACTTTGAAAAATTTACATATGCTTTTCCAAGCAAGAATATTTTTACGCGAATTCACGCAGGCAGTATCACCACGGAGTTTAATGCAGGATTGTCTCCCAATCGGGAGACTTTACCTTACTGGCTAGAATTAACTGCATAAATCAAAAGGATTTTCTCATATACTCGAAACTTGTATGCATTGTATGTTCTATGGATAAAGTAAAAGTGGAATATGTAAGGATATTTCTCTGAAAGTAAAGGAGACTATGAACTTAATTTTAAAAAGATGTAGGGACTAAGGTGGCGCCACCATGGTTTGCACCGACGCGGATTTTTTTTCCGTCAACGAACGAAGACCTACGCTAGCGGCCGAATACCTTTAAAACTTTAAGGGCTCTGACCATAGTGAATTTTTCATAATTGCCGTGTTTAAAATGTGTTTTCTGACTGATGTAACCAACAAAACTATGACTTGTTATACATTTTCTGTTAGACAAACTATTCCTGAATCTGAAAATTCAAAAATTGCATTGAAAAAATTCGATGAAGAAGAAAATGAAGACTTTTGCGAGGAAGAGTATTTCAACTTTGAAGAGCTTAGTTTCGGCGAAGAAAAACATTTTGGAAATTTTTTCGCAGTAGATGGTGTATCTTTTACCAAACATTTTTGCGGAAAATTTTTGTAAATGCTTCTTTGTCTCGAAATCTTCAAAATAGTGGTTTTTCATCAATTTTTCATCTGAATTTTGCTTAAAAAAAGAGTCACAACTTTTGACACATCTTTTTAGAAAAATTTTCCGCAAAATTTAAAATAGTTCAATTCTTTGCGGACAGTTTGAAAAAACTTCGAAACAAAAAGGTTAATTACCCATTAAAACTTAGCACTTTATATAAAAGAAGATGATGCAACATATTATTAACGTCTTTTTAAAGTTCATAACGTCATTTTTGCAATTAAGTTCTTAATTACTCTTAAGGGATTTGATTAAAAAGCAATTTATAAAGGCAATTCTTTCTTAAAAGTGTTAAAGAATCTAAAACATAACTTTCATGTTCAGACACTAAAATCAATTTTCCGACTATGGTCAGGGCCCTTAATGCGTGGTTTCCCAGCGGCCGAAGACCTACGCTAACGGCCGAAGACCTAGAAATTTATTGTGCGATCAGTTTTCAGCGGCCGAAGACCTACACAAACGGCCGAAGACCTGCAAAACTTAGAAATTTGAGAATTTAAATCTGAGCCAGAGGACGAATACCTTTCTTTGCCGCATGAAAGTTTTTCGCACCAAACTGCCGTTCAAGCAATAAATTTTTAATATTTCGTGAAATAAATTCTTTTCGTGATAAGTCACATGAAAACATAAAATATATCTGAGCCTAGATATGCTTATAAGTGCAATGCTTATAAAAAAGACATGTAATTTATTTATGTCCATCAAAGTTTTCATGCTTCATTTTTATTTAACTCAGCAACTTGCA
The DNA here is from genome assembly GCF_902728285.1 of Clytia hemisphaerica. Classification (NCBI taxonomy): domain Eukaryota; kingdom Metazoa; phylum Cnidaria; class Hydrozoa; order Leptothecata; family Clytiidae; genus Clytia; species Clytia hemisphaerica. Next base: position 1,974 of record NW_027103336.1, read on the forward strand.
TCTTCATAAATTTTTCTCTATAGTGTGGTCGTGTTACAAAAATACAGGCTGTTTGTAGGAAAATAATAAGATCCAGCTGAAACTTTCTCCAGATCTTCTCTATAGGATGGTTATGCCTCAGGAAAAATTCCCCCAAAATCCCACTGGTGGAACATCCCTTTTTTGGGCAATTTCTTTTTTCCCCAGGCAAAATCCTAAGGGCGAAATTTTTTGAAAATTTCAAACTCATTTTTAGACATTATCAAGTACACTATTCGAAAGCTCTCGAAAAACTATATAGAAGACTTTTAAACGGGTAAAGCCGATTTCCTTACCTAACTCGAGATATTTCATGCGCAAGTTCCACTTTTCGCCACATTTTGGTCTAAAATTGACCATATATAGCATATTCTGCGTGAATTATCTTGAGTTAGGTAATGAAATCGGCTATACCCGTTTAAAAGTCTTCTATATAGTTTTTCGAGAGCTTTCGAATGGTATACTTGATAGTGTCTGAAAATGAGTTTGAAATTTTCAAAAAATTTTCCCCATAGGGTTTTGCCTGGGGAAAAAAGAAATGTCCCAAAAAAAGGATGTTCCACCAGTGGGATTTTAAGGGAATTTTTCCTGAGGTCTGGAGAAAGTTTCAGCTCATGGATCTTATTTTTTCCTTTAAATTATGCTAGACAACCCCACTACTAGTCATCAAGACAACCTGAAGGTCATCATTATTTTCGCTTCTGATGTACGAACTTGAATGATCGACCCACCCACGACCGACCTATTTTTTTGAGAAAAGCTTGACTGAAAAACGGAAAAACACGAATCGTTTTGCTCTTGCCTTTTTATTAAACATAGTGGATATACTCTAGACCATCTGTTTAGATCATAACTTGCTACTACTTTTGACAACGCGGTGATATTTATAAATATGCAAAAAATGCAATTTTGACTGCGAGTGAAGCGAGCAAAAAAATTGAGCCTTTTTATGCATTTCGTTAATTTAAAAAGTGGATTTCATAAGAGAAGGGGAGATTCTAGTGGGGTGACCCTTTTGATGTGAGAATTCTACTGGGGTACGTTAAAATCATAAAATTTTGAGTGGGGTGTATGTGCGTATTCTTCGTATCTTTCAATGGGCTTTTCAGTTATAGTATTCCANATACTCGTAAATGAACTCGAGATAGATATTTGCCGTACTTCTATCAAAAAATTTGGCGCCGTCTCAGTTTTTGTTGTAAACAAGTATTTAAATGTTTCACCTACATGCTTGATGAGAAACACGGCCTAGTAGGTAGAGTGTCAGATCTCATGGTTGTGGGTACGAACCCATGCGTGGAATCAAACGTCATCTAAAAAATTCAATGTTCGGCCCATACAAAGCTCTCCGGGCGAAATAAATCTAGTTGGTGATCTATCCAGAACAATACCGCAAAAAATCGTGTCGAAATAACTAGTGCGCCGTAAAAGACTCCAAAGTTCTTCTTGTGGCCGTCTATTCAGTAGCCAAAGTAGTGAATGTTTGGTTAAATCATTAACTTCTGTTATTACAGAGAGCGTGGTCTAGTGGTTGGAGAGTTAGAATTCTAATCTCAAGGTTGTGGGTACGAATCCACGCGTGAAATCAAGTACCATCGACTAAAGAATTCGACGATCGGACAACTCAACTCTACGCAGTGTGAAGAGGTAAAGCTAGTTAGGGTCTGATCAGAAGAAATCATAAACCAATACGAAATTAGTGCGCTCTACTTGTACCATAAAATTTGAAGTGTCTCCTTGTATGTCTCAGTTTAGTTTCACAACCAAAGTGTTGGAATTGGTTAATCATTCACTTGTTAATATTACAGAGAGCGTGGCCTAATGGTTAGAGAGTCAGACTTCTAATCAAAAGGTTGTGGGTACGAACCCATGCGTGGAATAAAGCATTACCGACTAATCATCAATAATTGGAACACTCCAGCTGTGCAAGGAAATAAAGAGGTTTGAGCGAACGAGTTCATTGAACGGACCGATCAGAGGAATATCACAAGTCGTGAGATGTAAGTAACAATGCACACTTAATTCTAGCAGCAATCAAACTAAGTCAATCAATCAATTATCCAACAATAAGTTCCTGGTATCGCAACAAGTGTTCTCTCAAACATACGTCGAAATCAACATGTAAACTCATAAATATATCCGCGCATCTGAATGCAACATAGTAAATGCATAGACAAGAGAGATGCAAAAAGTACAAGGCATGTTGTTATATTTTCCGAGAAAATTAGGACAAAAAAAATACAAAAAAAAATATTAAAAAAAATATAAAGGCATTCTATCCTATCCGCCTGAGAGGCTACTTGAGCTCTCCGAAAACAAAGCGATTCGATCGCTAATGAACATTCTTAGACTGAGACAAAGGAAAAAAAAAGCAGAAATGCCAACGCCATTTTCCCGATGAACTAATACTTGAATATGTAAATTTCAAAAGTCATTATTTTTACACCCGTATCTTTACTTTTCATCACTGTAGCCGTTTAACTTTCGATATACCATTCCTGACCAAATTAGCACAACAAACGTTACTTTTCATGAGATCAATGACGTCATTTTGACAGCGAAAAAAAAAAGACTAAAAATTCTGAGGGCTTTTAACATTATTTTTCTAATTTCAAAATGACGTCATGAATCGCATAAATTGCCGAATAGCTTGGTTAAGTATTTCAAGAAATTCTTCGACCTCCAACCTCGGAAATATTCCGATTCAAAGACTTTTAGATAAAAGGATCGTTTTTTGATGATTTCGTCTCAGAGATAGCGGGGCCAGGCACACGGCACTTTTTGACTTACAAACCCATCGTCTGGAATTTTCACCAAGATTCGAACTTTCTCTTATTCAACGGGAAGTGACTTATCTTGTGAAATGTCGGAGCAGAAAGTTGTAGTAATTCTATCACGTGACCATTTACTGTAACTTCACAGAAATTTATTTCCTTCATCAACTTCAAAGTCGTTCAAAAGGTTTTACCGAACTTGGATAATCTCCTCGCAGTGCTTTGCATCGTATGGTGCGGCGACTTAATTGAGGGTTTTGCGATTTACATAAGCGTATTTCTAGGGATAACATTCCGCGGGAACCAAATTGCGGGATAAAATTGCAACTATGCATACTGGTTGTTGAAGACACAATTATTCAGGAGAGGTTTTCGAAGTTTTTATAAAAAAGATTTTTGTTGTATCCCTTGTTAATTTACTGTTTCCCTGTCAAACGTTTAGGCACAAAATAATTGCAGGTCCTCATAGTTTTCAGGGGAATTTTAAACAGCCTTAGACTCAGATTGATAGAAATAGAAAATTTTGAACAAGTTTGCTTCAATCAACGACCTAATAAAATAGATAGATTAGTATCCTATTGAAATGATCCGCGTAAGAATGATAAAAAAATTAATGATTTTTTTGCATCATTAAAATGTCATCCCGCGTGCAAAAGCATTTTTTTTAGATGAGCTATTGGTTGATATTGATCACATGACCTAAATTTTGTGAATATGTTCTTAATTTCAAGTCAAACTTTTAGGCTTAAAAATTAGTAAACATTGTTAAAATTATAACATTTGTGTTTGTGTTTTCTATCTTAAGAACGCACCATGAACGCACGTTTATTTCCTTAGTTAGAGTCAAAAATGTTTATGTTTATAAAGAAAATGCGCTGAAAAGCGCAACAGTGTTGTCGAAAAATATTGAAAGATATCTTGTGAGAAAGATGATTAAAAATGCGATCTGACGTAGGCAAAAAAAATCGAAAATTATGTTTATGGCCAGTAGAAATTTAATATAATTGATTTTACACCATTTAGAGATGCTTGTAAAAAGTCTAATTTCTTTGTAATATGACTTACGCGGACGGTGGAAAGACGGCAAGATGAAAGAATACAAAATGAATAGAAAACAAAAGATTTTTAAGAGCCATTGTATGAAGTTCTTGGTCTATCTATTTGAAAATATTAATGTTTGGTTTGGTATTAAAATATGAGACGTAATTACTTGACAAAAAGGATAAGAATGACAAATTGGTAATGATTATAAAAAGGAGAACGCAATTTACAGTAATCATGTGAAATATTTGCTGCCTAGAAGAGTTTTTGAAGTAGTCAATTTTGTTCGGAAAGAGTATATTTTTGAATACTGTTGAATTTATTGCGATGGCAATTCACTATGGCGTGAAAGCTTAAACTTCTCATTTAATGTTTTGAAATTAAGGTGAATTGCACACCCTGGCGAAGAATTGATAGCACCACCCAGTTCAAACAACGCGCACTTTTGATGAATTAGCAAATTGTACAGTCGACTCACGCTAATTTGAGCTCGAAAGGAGAACTAAATTTATTTGAAGTACATAGAAATTGCAATTGTATAACGCATTACACGAAGGTTTTTACAAGTAACTCGAATTAGTTGTACAAAGCAGCAGTTTCAAGCGTTAATCACAGGGAAGTTAAATGCGGCCTCCGAAATTTAGTGGAATGATCTTCTACCATAAACCTTTTTTTAAGGACAAAAAATAAAGGAGCTTGAAATAACTAAGTTTCGTTTTTTGAAAATTTTGCCATTGATAACCCTGCCACAACTTTGTTTCAACGTTCATCTAGCGTCCATAATGTCCATAAAACGTAAAGATGAACGTTGACTTGAAACAAAGTTCTGTGCAGCTATTCCCTCCCGGGTACCTAATTAATATGCGTCCCCCACTAATTAATTTTTCGAAAACTTTCCATTTTTATTCCCCCCCCCCCCCCACTTATTTGTCCTAATTCTGCTGTATCGGCCTTTTAAAAATTTTTCAAAACAGGACATTGATTTTTGAAAGTTTCTCCACCCATCCCGCTTATTCCGAAACCCCCATTTATTAGGTACCCGAGAGTAGGAAAATTTTGATTGTAATTGTAAAAATCGGCCATAATTCTATCCTCCATAATAAACTCTCACTGATTCGAACTTGAATAAAGTATGTTCGAGTTGTAAAGAGGTGCAAATTAAGAAGATTTACGAACGGGAGCTAAACTAAGCAGTATTTGATTTATAAAAACTCGAATTAGTGAGAGTCCATTAAACAATGTTTTTGAAAAACTCATGTGAAAATATTTAAGATCTCTGGGGAAATATATGATAAAGATTCAGAAAGACTCGGCAAAATATAATTCGATAAACGGCTTTTAAGTTGTGGATATTTGGGTTTTCAAAAATCTCAAAGAGGGGAAAGCAACGCACACTAATAGAAGTGAAGGCTTTAGGTGAATTTCGTGATAATCGCTTGAATTAGGAAGCAAAGTGCTATGTACAACCTATTAGAGGGAACGCCTTTTTCGCGATAACGGGGAGAGAGCCAACTTTTAGGTAAAACCTTTTGAGCGATAATGAAGTTTGATGAAGGAAATAAACACCTGTGCATAAAGTAAATGGTCACAGAGAAAGTTCAAACATTGGTGAAAAATTATATCCAATGGATTTGTATTCAATTTGTACATCCTTTCCCCGGTCCCATCACAAAATCATCAGAATCCAACCTTTCCCTAAAGTTTCTGAACCTTAAGATTTCGGAGGAAGATTCACGAAAGAAAATTCTCAAAATACCGTCCGAACTATTCGGCTAAGTAACGTTTGTTGCGCTCCCTTAACAGACAAAACTTCCACCCAAAAACCTTTTTTGGCCAGGAAATTCATATACAGAATTTGGAAGAAAATAATTTTTGAGTTTTGCCTGTCAAGGGTATTTGTAGACTGGCACGCCAGTCGGGCTGGAACGGTATCACGCGGGAAAAGTGAGCGTAGGAGTTAGGTAAGCGTAGGAAGAAATTTTGTCGGCGGCGAGGGCTGAAAGCCCGACTGGAGCGAAACCCCAGGAAGGAAAAAACGGCTAAGCTGAAGCCCCAATCTTATATGAGGGGGGGTTCGGCTCATAATGCCGGTCCGGACTAGCCTTCGTGGGTCGGGTCGCCGACTTTCGAAGGTTGTCGTGGGTCGGGTCGCCGACTCTCGAGGGTTGTCGTGGGTCGGGGCGGCGCTCTTCGAGAGTCGTCGTCCGACCAGGAAGTCGTTGGGAAGGACATCGTGGGAGCCTCTCTTTCATTTTATTCGTCCTCAATTTAATCTAATTAATTAATCTGGTCTTTAAAATATGGGTCCACCGTCCTTCGAGAGTCGTCGTTGGTTCGCCGTCCTTCGAGAGTCGTTGTTGGTCCGCCGTCCCTCGAGAGTCGTCGTCGGTCCACCGTCCCTCGAGAGTCGTTGTCGGTCCGCCGTCCTTCGAGAGCCGTCGTTGGTCCGCCGTCCTTCGAGAGTCGTTGTTGGTCCGCCGTCCCTCGAGAGTCGTCGTCGGTCCGCCGTCCCTCGAGAGTCGTCGTCGGTCTGCCGTCCTTCGAGAGTCGTCGTTGGTCCGCCGTCCCTCGAGAGTCTTCGTTGGTCCGCCGTCCCTCGAGAGTCGTCCGGTGAAGTTTTATGGTTTTTTCAGAGGCTAAATGAGTCTTACAAGCTAGTTTATCACACTTTTTTCTTTCGAATCTGAGCAACCACGAGGAGACAAAAATGGACAGACAGAAACTGCTAGAAAATTTGCTCACTATTGAGGAAAAGATTTTGTTGGTGAAGCAGCAACTAGGGTAAATAATAGAAAATCATTATGGTTTGATTGAGTTCTGGCCCAAAATTTGAAATTTTTTCCAATCTTCCATGTAGTAGATAGTAGTATGATGGGATGGGGGGTACCATTTTTACTTTCATTTTCCACCCAGGACGTTTTTATTCCAAACCCCTGAATTTGTCTGTAACAGGGGGCGGACGACACAAGATTTCTGAGGGCAAAAGTTTTCACCAATTCAAAATTTCCAAGGCGAGAGAAGTAAATGTATGAATTTCCAAGGCAATTGAATCAAAAAAGGTAAAAAAGAGTAGAATTTCAAAAGTACATGGATTTTCACCAGAATTTCCGACCACCCACTGGTAAAGAAAAATTACTTCAGAGGCTAGAAAATTAAAAAATGCACACGTCGTCCAACAGAGGAGAGGGGTAACAAAGATTTTCTGGAATAGCCCATTTACAGGTACCAAGGGTATAGAGGGGGTTACTGTAATTCAGTCCCTTCATTGCCTTCATTTCAACAGCACATCTGATCTCTTTGACAACAAATTTGTTTTCGTGTATTTTTTAATACGCCGTTCATTAAGTCAAATCAAATGACTTTAGAGGTTCGGTGAAATGGTGAAACATTCTCACATGTTTTGTCAGATAGTTCCAAGTTAGAGCAGTTGACGGTATCTTGTATGTATTTCTATATTTCTAAGGTACAAAATCTTTTTATTATCTATTAATTATACTTATACAATCCAGACCACAAATCTGAAGCACCTGAATTACAAGAACTCCTTTCTGCAATGATAGCAAAAATTGATAGTATTAATGATTGTACACCTGACACATACATCCTTGGGGATTTTAACATACCACACACACCTCTTAATGATGAGACTTCAACCCCAACACGAAATTGCAATAAACAGCTTCTGGACGTTTTAAATGTTTTTAAAGCAGACTTGCACATTAATCAACTGATACACAAATCAACACACCGTGATGGTAATATTTTAGACTTTCTATTCACAAACAACACAGACACTGTATTTAATTACACATGCTCACCTACTATTTATTCAGATCATCTTGTTGTAGATGTTACAACACATCTGAATTTTGATAATCAATTCGGAGAAACTGAAGAACGTAACTTAATAAGCAAATTTGACCTCTACAACTTCCAAAGTGATAAAATTGACTGGGAAATTATTAACAAAGAATTAACAGAGATTAATTGGTCTCGAGAACTGGACACAAATCTATATGACCCAAATCGTCAATATGCCAACTTCCTTGAAAAATGTCTTCTGATTGTGAAAATGCATTTGCCAAAGAGAAAACCTCCAAAAAAATTTTCAAAGATTCCAAGAGATCGTCGTATTCTTATGAGAAAACGTAAAAGACTCTCCAAAAAGAATTTCAAAACCAATAAAACAAATCAGAAACTAATTGACATTGAACTGATGCTACAGCAATCCCACAAAAATGAACGCGATAAAGCAGAGCTGGATGCCTCACTCAAAATCAAAAGCAATCCTAAATACTTCTACTCCTATGCAAAAAGATTCACAAAAACTAAACCTAAAGTTGGCCCACTGAAAAAATCCAACCACCAACAAATTAACAACTGACTCACAAGAGATGGCAAACATCTTACAAAAGCAATACTGTTCAGTATTTACCACTCCCAAAACAGACTACAGTTTTCTGAATTCAAATGAGACAAAAGACTCCTCAACCCTTGAGCACATTACTTTCACAGAAGATGATTTCATCCAACAAATTGACACTATTCCAGCCAACTCGTCAGCCGGACCAGATGGCTTGCCAGCAAAGTTTTTTCAAAATGTGCAAGAAATCACTTTCTAAGCCACTTAAGATGATATGGCAAAACAACTTTGACAAAGGAATCACACCTGAAATTCTCAAAACAAGCCACATTACACCAATATTTAAGAAAGGAGATCAAGGTTTACCAGAGAATTATCGACCTGTTGCGCTGACATCAATTACCACTAAAATATTTGAGAAAATAGTCAGAGAGAAATTGCAAATCCACCTTGAAGAAAACAACCTATACAATCCAACACAACATGGTTTCAGACCAGGACGATCTTGCTTGAGTCAACTATTGGCTCATGTAGAAAGACTGATATCTCACCTACAAAACAATGAAAATGTTGATGTAATCTACCTTGACTTCAGCAAGGCCTTTGACAAGGTGGACCATCACATCTTACTACACAAGCTAAAAATCAATGGAATCAAAGGACAACTATTGAACTGGATACAATCCTTCCTTACTGAGAGATACCAAAAAGTTTCCATAAACACGTTCCTATCAGATGAAGCGAAAGTTACAAGCGGAGTTCCACAAGGCTCAGTTCTGGGCCCCCTCCTGTTTCTGGTAATGATTAGTGACATAAACGAAAAGATTAAACATTCCATCCTCTCATCTTTTGCTGACGACACAAGACTTATGAAGGCAATATCTTGCGCTGCAGATGTGAGTCTCCTTCAAGATGATCTAGACGTAGTCTATGACTGGACATCCATCAACAATATGGAGCTCAATGGAAAAAAGTTTGAACACATTGCATACGGAAAAAATGAACAACTGAAAGTACACTCAGTCTACAAATCAGATGTACAGCAGCCAATCGAAATAAAAAGTGCAGTGAAAGACCTGGGTATCCTGCTATCAAACAACCTGTCATATGAAATGCACATTCAAACGATCACTGACAGAGTCAAGGGTATAAGTGCCTGGATATACAGAACCTTCAAGTCCAGAGATAAATCAGTAATGATCACTCTTTGGAAGACATTGGTACTTCAGCATCTGGAATACTGCTCCCAGCTATGGTCTCCTACAAAGCGATCCCTGATGCAAGAACTGGAGTATCTGCAAAAATCCTTTATAAAAGGGATCCAACTTCCACCCAATTTGAATTATTGGGAGAAGCTCAAACACCTCAACATGTACAGTCTCGAGAGAAGACGGGAAAGATACCAAATTATATATACATGGTGTATAATCGAACAACTGGTGCCAAATTTTAACTATGGTGAAGGGGAAGGCGGTATTTATTCATATACAAACCAACGCCTGGGAAGAAAATGCCACCTCAAACCAGTGAATACAACGAACAAGAACATTTGGAAGAGCTGCCTTTCAGACACCGGTCCAAGACTATTCAATGTGTTACCAAGAAAAATACGTGACATGACCAAATGTTCCAAAAATTCCTTCAAAAAACAACTTGATCAATTTCTGCAAGATGTTCCCGACCAGCCACTGCTCCCTGCCTATCTCCCTTACAGGATGGCTGACTCGAATTCAATTGTTGAAATGGTCAAACACCGGACCCCACGGGTTGAGTGAGCAGAGACTTTGCTGAAACACATCAAAGGTAATCAAAGGTAGGTACTTTTTCAGGGTAAAGTTTGATCAAAGGAATAAGCATATAAAAAATGAAACTTGGCAAAAAGATTCCTTTTGTGGCCCTTAGTTAGATTATTCTTACTTGTCAATTGCTTATTTTGAAACTTTTTACTTATTAATTTTGTATGTCCAAAATCAAGAAACGGGTCTTTACCCTGAGTATAATATGGATAGTAAAAGGATTCTGTCTGTCTGTACCTTGGAAATATGGAAATAATTGATCAATTAATCTGTCTTGTATTTAGAGCATCTACTGGAGCATCAACACTAACATCATTAAACACAACCAGTACCCTCTCATCTCTGCCACTGTGAGTCACTACATGGTCTCTTTTTTCAATTTCAGAGAGGTCACACTCAGCTGGTAACAAAACACCCTGATTGATTTCATACCTTGGGAGTGGTAGAAAGTATCTACTAGGGGAGGGGGCTGGATGATTCTAGGGGGTTTCCAAACCTCTTCCCTTCCTAGGGGAGGGGGTCTCAAAAAATCTTCAGGGGGTCCAATGTTTCTTTCAACTATATAGATTTTAAATGTACCAGCAACTGCTACCGTAACTTGCCTTTTTATTATTTGAGTACGAATATGTCAATATACCGTAAGTTGGTCTAACATCCCTCGTCTAATTCTGACACCTTTCTTTAGAGACTGGAATAATATGAACGTTTGAATCACTGATTGAAAAAGGATTATTCCTCTCTGACCACTAAGCAAAGAAAAATAGTTTTGATCTTTTTATCAATTTCAGCTGATAAAAGGGTGTCGAAATTAGACAAGGGATGTCGAAATTAGACCAAGTTACGGTAGGGCTGTAGAAATGGGTCGTTATCATTGAATAACTAAGTTTTCCTTCATATCATACTTCCTTACTGATATAGCTCAAATAAACACCCCTCCTAGATGGGAGGCGTTTTTTCGAAGGGCAACAACAGGAGACCCGGAATCTTCGAGTTAGAAAACTCTTAAGTTAGCAATTTTTGAGCTAGCTAAATTATTTATGACGTCATAAAAGTGCAATTTATGACGTCACTCGACTCTAACTTGATTTTCAAGGATTTTTGCGTTAGAATTAACTGGAATCTTATTTTGCGCAAAACCTTTTTCCAGTTAAAGCTAACTCACAATTTATTTTTTGTTCACTAGTTTTCGAGTTAGCTATCTTGGATTTTTTTAGAAAAAGTTAACTTTTTTTATGTGTAAAAAAATCTAAGTTTCGAATGTGAATTCAATTCATTTGTAAATATACAAAATTCAAAAGTTTTTATTTCTATTCGAATTTGAATGTTTTTTTGAAAATCCAATATCAAATATCCTCCCTCTACAGTATGTAGATACTTTTTGACCACTCCCTTGTATAACTTCTGACTTTTTTGTATTTAAATTGCCTGAAATACTACTTATTTTTGTATTATAGTTTTTAAATTTGGAAGTGTGTACATGAGCTAAACCCCCTTTTTGACTTCCCTAGGACTTGCTGACCTATATTAAAAAAGGGCTATATAGCATCGATATTGTGTAGCCTATTATGGACACTCTGAATCTAGAAAAATTTAATCTTATCTCTTCAGATCATCAGGAGCAACAACTTCTTCACCATTCAACGCAGTCAATAATGCATCTGCCCTTACACAGTGAGTTGACAACTTAAATCTTATGATTTACACAACTGTTAATCAGACGAAAACATCTTGGCATGTGTCTATGCCTTGATTATTATGGTTCTACTGAGATGAATTTTGCTACGATTAAAACTGTATATGATTAGTAATCATAAACCTTAGACCTCAACCATTGCTTCTCTAATCTCAGAATTATCCTGATGATTATTTCTTTCAGAGCATCAGCTGGAGCATCAACACTTGGACTTTTTAACACGGCCAATAGCAATACTGGTTATGTGCATCAACTGTGAGTTATACTTTATGGAATAAGATTAGATAACTTTTAAAAAACTCTTCTGATTTCTTCAGATTGGAGAAGATATATGTAAATAATTTAACAATTACCAAAATTATTCCAAAACAAAAATGGCTACAGTCTCCGAAGTTTGGGGTAACTACCAAAGCAAATGTAGAGGCTATCTATAGGATTTCAGGGGGACCTATTATTTCAGGGAGAACCTAGATTTTTAGGTAGTACTTAAGCCTTGATAGGTAATAAGTCTGATCTGGCAACCAATGACTTATTTTTTTAAAGCAAATTGGGGCTGTCTCAGCCCCAAAAGCAGCCCAAAAAATGGGCAGGTATAAAACGCCTACTACCTACTACTTATTAATTACTACCTATTACTTACTACCTACTAGAATATATTTTGAGGACCAGAGCACTCCTCCTTTGTTTCTAAAAATGAAAATTAGCTTTCCCGCTTTCTTTTGTTTATTTATTTTTCTCTTTGGCTCTATGTTAAAAAAGAAAGAACCTTTTAATTGATAGAGGAACACTCATAGTATTATCATAATATATTGTTTATGACATAAAAGAGATGAGAAGTAAATAGAACGTCCATTCAAAATAGTCTTGTTGGGGGTGAGAGACAAAGTTTTTTTGAAAAAAAAGTATTCTCGGCCATGTGATTTTTTTGTTTGATATTTGCCTCGATTATTCAATAATATGGATAGCACCCCCAATCAAAATAAATCACTACGGAGAAGTTCGATAAAATGGTCTGCAAAATTATCTGAAAAACAATCATAGTAACAAGAGAGAAAGTGAAAGTAAGCATGAGAAAAGAAAAAAAAGGAAGAAAGCATTTTGGACTTGAAAACATGATGATATATCTCTAATAATGGTTATTTTACCAAGTTAAGTCCTGATTTCGAACCCTGTGAGTTATATATCCTTCTAAAAATGAAATTTTCTTTATTTTAAGACATATTGTAGTAGGTAGTAAGTAATAGGTAGTAGGTAATAAGTAGTAGGTAGTAGGCGTTTTGTACCTGCCCCCCAAAAAATACCAACCCTGAAGCCTGGAGCAACATTTTTCCTACTAGAATGATTTTGATACTAGCTAAATAAGCCTTTCAAATCCTTGAGAAAACATTTAATGAAAAGATAAGTAAATCGACTATGAACACATGTACCTTTTTCTATCATCTTTTTAAGGACAATCATATGGCAATAACATAAAAGGCGCAAAGCATGTCTGAGACGAGTAAATGTAGCTTGAAATTGACTAAGGTCTATGAAAGCACTTTAATTACAACCTTTTAACAATTATTGTTATGATTTTATATTCTTTCAGAGAATCATCTAGATCATCAACACTTGGATCATACAATACTATCAGTACTCTATCTCCTATCCCACTGTAAGCAATTTTTCATAGCAGCAAATTTTGACAAAAATTTACCCTTGACCTGCCTTAAACAAGAAAAGTTCTCCTAAAAATTTACTATTTTTTACAGTTAACTCTTGGGATACAAGACAGCCAAATGTGGGTGCAAAATTGGGTGATCAATGTTTTTAGCCAACCTATTAAAGGATCCTCATGCAGGAATTTAGTTCTTCCAGGCTTGTAATTTATCAGTGATTGATTATTGTTTGTAAATATTTCAGGTATGACCATAGCATTGCGAAAGAACAAGTAGACAATCAAATGGGGTATTCTTTTAAATGATTTACGTTTCAGACTTATATTGTTTTGTTTTGTTAATGTACTGTATTGGTCTAAAATACCTCAATGTCAGAAATTTCTTCGTCCAGAAAATTTTGTGACTCACTTCAAATTTCATTTATTTAAATTGCAATTACAATTGAATTTCCGAATTTAGGCAAGATTTATTTATTTCACGAGAATCAATTTGCATGCAAGATTTTAATTAATAAAACACTAGTAAAAAAAGCTTAAAGCCTACTTTTGTGTCTTTACTGTATAGGCAAAAGTTTACCTAAGACTGATCTCTGAAAACTGTGTCTTTATAAATTAATACATTTTCAGGAATCAACCTAAACAACTTTTTTAGGAATGTAAATTTCCCAAAGTTGAGGGTCATTAGCAAAAATTAGGAGTTTTCTGGGCGCAGAAATTTCTGACACTAAAGTAGACTAAAAATATTTTCAGACATCCCCAACCTTAATTCAGATATTTTTATGCAAACACATTATAATTTTTTCTATTGAATTGCTCTATTCTGTAGGATGCATGATAATGTAATTATCGCAAAATTATAACTTTCATGTAATGTAATCCAAAAAACTTGAACACTGTTTTGGGGATCTGCCAATCGAAGAAGTAATTTTTTTTTAATTTTAGTATTTTGTTTCCCCAAACAAACGGAAGAAAAAGAAAAGCAAGTAGTCTCAAGAATCCTTTTATGAAGGACACCTTTACAAGAGACTTCTGTTGTCTCCCTTTCGTGAACTCAGCAACAACACCATCCAGTCAAATGGTATTAACCCTGGAATATGCCGGTTTGGGTAGGAAAAAGATCACATTTTCAAATGGAAGCACACACACTGAGGTAGTTTCACAAATATATTCTACTTACCCTCGGCTGAAAAATGTTGGAATGTTCACACTACATAAAGCAAAACATGGAGGGAATGGTCAACCCATAGAGGACATCACTTTAGGATCTTACGATGTTGACTCACTTCGGAAGCGATTTAAAACAAAGTCGTTAATTTACCTGAGGCCTCTACAAAAGAATTTGGACTTGACAATGATGGATGGAAGTGAGGTTAGCTGGAAATATTTATTACAAATTCAAGAACTTTTTCTTTATTCTTCATCTGATTTTGCCCCTTTTTGATGTATGTGAGAAGATTAAAAATTTCAATTTTGGCGGAAGGACCATTTTTTTAAATTTTGACTTGGGAACTTAATTTATATCAAGGTGATCCGAACAAGACCTTGTTGTTTTAAAGCAATAAAATTAGCAAACCTTCTTTAACCATACTTCATTTTGCAAACTATATTTTCAAGCTTTTCAAAATTTCAAATTTGATTTAAGGCATTTTTATGTTAATAATTGGTCAGCCTAAGCTGAGCATTCAAATAGGTAAAATTCAGTTCCATAAGACGGTAAAAAAAAAATCCGATTTCCCGATCTCAGTTTGATTTTAAAACTTTCTTCCGATCGGGTTAACTTTTTGGGTACTTTTAGCGTGCGTTGTTTTTACAGATCATAATCATAATGTGGTGTTTCAAGATGGCGGCTCAAGCGGTGATAAGTCAGTGTTGTTGTACCAAAGCATTTCCAGTGTAAATCTGTTGCAAGCTTCAATTTCTGTCATTTATTTTTTTAACTCGGCAAATCAAACACATGATTTTCATCAAGGGGATTCTTTTTCTACATCTTTTGAAGCTTGAAAGCCGTTTGCTCAAGTTTTTGTTTATGTTGAATTTTCTGATACTTTTTATCTGCTTTTTATTAGTTTTTGCAATAAAACATATTTTTCTTGTTTGCCTCTAGGGGGGATTGATGGTGTTATAATGTTATTGGAATTCGATAAAGTTTACAAAAGCACAGCTACTGTCTAAATTTGATAAAGACTGGATGCAATCGTGCTTTTTGAACTTGGTTTGGACGTGTTTGATAAGGCGAATCGCAAAAAAATTGTTTGGTTCCCGTCATTTCTACTTTAAAAAGTGGAGGTCGTTCAGTCGGTTGGTCGAAAATATTTTTCTGTTAAGAAGCAGCTACATCTTGTTGAAAGGGAATCCTTGTGGACTGATCCGAATTAAAAAATTGAGAAACCGCGTGGATTAAACTGGTTTTCGGTTTACTCTCCATTAGCATGCGGCTCGCTACTTTGATTTGAAAACTTGTAACCACAGAGCGTGCAGAGGTCGACAGTGGAAATCCAGACTCTCCAACTCTACCTGCTGAACGTAAATCAGGGTCAGTCAGATGACGGGAACACAACTTGCACCTAGTCATAACAAACAAATAGACCTTTTTTCAAAGAGGCCACCCTGTTGAATAATTATGTAGTTCAGCAGAAAAACAATGATAAAACCATGCATAATTATTACAATATGCATGATACAGTAATTATGCATGGCTCTATCATTGTTTTTATGGCTGGACTACATAATTATTCAACAGGACGTCCTCTTTGAAAAAAGGTCTATCCATCTGGTCTTCATTTAACATTGTTTTAAAGTTTAAAAAACACTGCCAGTGCTTGGCACAGAAGAGAGGACTCCCAGTTGAAATTAATTGCTACTCCGCTGCCCTGTTGAATTTATTTATTATGGTTGTGTGTTGATTCCGCCAAGGCGGTAAAGCAATCGCCCAAATTCATAGACCAATCAAAAGGGAGTTTAAAAAGCAAAACGGGGGGGGGAATGAGCTTCCCTGCATAGTTAGGAATTTTAAGTTTTGCTTTCGATTATCATTTGCGACCAGCAAAGTCTTCAAGATGGTTGTGTGCATGTTGTGTAACTTGACGGTACAAAACTACAAAATTTATATAGGCAGACTGGATGCAAATTATGTTTTTCTGGCCTTGCCAAATTTTGGCTTTGACTGAATAGCAGTCAGTTTTTACATACCTCATCGGCCTTGCAGACAACTGACAAATGGTTTCTGTAATTTGACCAAGTCTACCAAAATACAGTTCCTGTTGAAATGTTATAAATATGAACTACGTTATGCAAAGTTTTTGATGCAAATTGTGTTTTTCTGGAGTTTGCGCTTTGAGATTTAAAGTTTGTAGCTTGTTAGTTTAAAGTGTTAATTGGAGTTTTATCAAGTAAAACAAAAAGTACAGTTTCTATGTATATTTGATGGATATCTTTATTCGAGTCTTTATTTTGGTTCTGACGTTTTGGCAATCTTCTTATTTATTATTTCTAGATAAGATATGGATATTGTCTACATCCAAGGAAAAATGTATCATAACTGACTGGAATGAAATTTACAAAAAGTTTAATTACACTATGTTTCTCTTTTATTTTATTAATGAACTATAGCTTAATTGTTTGATGTCATAGAAACAGTTCTACAATGCTAAAGAGATGTATACTTTGAGCTTCTCGTGGGGGGTTGGAGGAGCTCTCAGGCTTGTTTTAAATAATTTTAAATCAAGTTATCAAATGTTTCACATTTTGTACATTATTCAACATTTTTAGTCTACTCTGTTTCAGTACATCTCTTACATCTGTTAACCCACTTATTAAAGCTATCTAGCTAAGCTCTATTGGCTGACCTTCCAGCCTCGGCTGGTTTATTTTCATATTGGGAACTGCAAAATCATCAAATAGTTGGGGAAGCAAATAAGAGGGGGGGGGCAAAAAATTTTGAAATGTGTTGGAGGTAAAAATGAGAGGGGGTCCCCCTATCTTCAGGATCACTACTACTTAATTAGAATGACTCCCTAAAGTTTTACCCTACTACCTTCAACTGCTTTAACTTGGGACTTTTTGGTAAAACATGGGATGGCAATTCGGCCACCATTTCACCGAACCTCCAAAGTCATTTTTTTATGTTAATGAAAAGCCTATTAAAAAATACAAGATTTCTCTTTTGCACCGAGTAGGTTTTTAAATTGAAATATGAAAAAAATCGGTAGTGGAACACACGCAAATGTCTGGAACAAAGAAGACCATATTAGTGGTGAAAAGATAGAGTGTTTGACGTCACTTGCGCGGCAAGTTACACATTTTGTTAATCCCATCAGGCAATAGGCGGTTAGGCGGCTGGTGTTCTCTAATTCTCCAATTGGCGTCCAGTCATTTTGAATGAAAACAAAAAAGTTCAAAAGGGCGCGCTATCAGTGAAAGTTATTGTGACGTGTTATGACAGAAAGTATGATTGATAAACTTGTTGGAGTTATCAAAACAAATTTGTTGTCAAAAAGATTTAACAGTGAGTGAAAGTACAGGCCAGAATATCAACAGTCCCATGTTTCGACCAATCGTCCCAGGTTAGAGCAGTTGACAGTAACAGAATAAATTTTAGATGTCATCCAACTTCAGCGTGAAATTCCACTGTTTTTACAGGCAAACAAAGAAAATCAAAACATTAAAGGGGCGGCAACAACAACATGCTTCCGATGCAACAAAATGATTCCTTTGAGAAGATTTTTAGAACATCAAAGTTCTTGCAAGTAAGTCATCATATTTTACATTTTAATGGGTCGGGTAATACTAAAATATGCAATCCCATAAATGGCAGAAGTTTTTCTTGTGTCACGTGGTATTTTACTGCCAAACCTAAACATGTTATATATTGTTGGATTACAAATTTAATGCTGATTAAAAAAAGTCATAACTATGGTCTAATCTAAAATTTTAATTTCTGGAGATAAGAATCACTTTCAATTTCTAATTTTCACCTTCGATTTCAAAACTTTGAAATAGATCGTCAAAAAATCTCAATACTGAATGTTTCACAAGGTTGCCTATTTTGTAACTTTTTTTTAGAAAGACTACTGCTACAATGGTGAATTATACAGCTGCTACAGCTACATCCCCTGTGGTGATGCCAATCTCTATGAACAATGCAGAGTAAGTTTATTTCTCTTTTGTCAACAATTAATATGATAAAAAAGGGTGTGTTGATGGTGTAGATTCTATTATTTCTGAACTCAGGAAACATACCTCACAAGGATGGGAAATAGTAATGCCCCAAATGTAAATGTATCCAGATTTTTAGAAACTATTTTTTCATAATTATAAAAATGTCTAAAATCTTTGAAAAAAAAATTTTTTTTTCAAGTTGTTCTCTCCAGTGACATGCAATATATCTATAATAGTGTACACTAACAGTCTTATTTGTTGATTCTTAAATAACTAGGCAACATTACTAGGGTGATAATTTATGAGATACTGCAAACAATTTCGGGGAAAATTTTGGAGACTCAATTTGATTTTTTCTGATTCCCTACAAAAAGTTCTTGAAATCCACTGTAAATCAGCTTTCTAATGTACTTGAATAAAAATTCATTGGCTTTCAAAATCTGCTCCCCACCAGAGTTCATGATTTTTAGGGGTCAATTTTGGCTTAGTAGCCTATCTTTGAGACACTGTATCTTCAAAACTACTTGAGATATCAAGGTGAAATTTTCAGGGTCTTATTTTCTTGTGTGATAGATCATTTGGTCTAAATTTCAGCAAAATCCAAGAGGGCGAGGTATCACACCCTGAAGACTCTTAAAAAAAATGGCTCTTAACTTGGCGGATGGTCGAAAAAGTTTTTTCAGATGGAATTTAATTTGGCGGTTAACTTGAAAAATTATATTTTGCGGGAATTTAATTTGGCGGATGAAGGACATTTTTGTTCAAAAAACACAATTAAAAAAGGAACAACCTGTTTTAAAGCCTGAAATAGCACACATTTGGGGGAATAAATAGAACAATTTAAATTTGGCGGGAATTTAATTTTGGCGGATGACGGAATAAATTAAATTTGACAGGAACTTAATTTAGCGGATTTCGACCAAATCCGCCAAATTAAGTTCCCGCCAAAATTTCTTCCTTTAAGGTAAATGTTTCACAAGGTTGCCTATTTTATAACGTTCTTTTTTAGAAACACTTCCGCTACAATGGTAAATTATACAGCTGCTACAGCTACATCCCCTGCTGTAACACCAATCGCTATGAACAATGCCAGGTAAGTTCATTTCTCCTTGTCAACCAGTGTCAACAATTAATTTTAGGGTTTGTTGTCGTGCTCCTTTAAACTTTGATAGAAATGAAATCACAAACAATAAAGAACAATTCATTTGTCAGTTTTTTTAAACTCATATTCTATAATCTGTGAAACTCGAATAACACATTTTTTTGCTTAAATTTCTTCCAGCATTAAGGACACTCTGGATGGTGATATCATCTGCTCGATATGCAAAAAAGGCATTTACATTCCAATAACAAAAGTCACCACATGTGATTGCAATTACCACTACAGCTGCGTAGAAGGAGAATTGATGGACACAGACTCGTTCGAATGCCCAGGGTGTGGTTTAATGGTGTCAAGGGTTCCTGAAGAAACCCTTCCGGTATTTCCTTTAAGAATTAACAAGGACGATACATTCACTCAAACCAAGGACACATTCATTGAAACTCTTATGAATGAATTGTGTGACCTGAACAGCGTCGATCCGATAGAAATTTTAAAGTTTCTTCAGCTGAAGCTTGTGAAAGGAAGAGAATTACATATTCCAGATATGACGGTCTATGTACCAAAAGAGGATGAATCAGTTAACACAATTGCTGTTGACAGGGGTGCTATCATTGAATCTACATTCCTTGAGTTTGAAAGTATTGAGGACTTCGCTGTCACCTTTGAAATTGACTTTATAGGAGAGTCAGCGAAGGATAATGGGGGTGTCAGAATGGAATGGATTGGCATTATTAACCGTGCAATCTATGAAAAGTATTTTGAAAAGGGACTAAGAACTACTTTAACCAAGGATTACTATTTTGTTGGTGCTATGGCTGGTATAAGCATTATACAAGGTGGAATTGTACCAAAGTTTTTTAGTGAAGAACAACTAAGCTTCCTTTTCGATGAAACAAATGAAGATATTGTTGGACCTATGAAGGAGGTTATCAAAGGGTTACAAAATTTCCATTTACAAACAGTTTTTCAGCGCTTTCCAATAATCAAGCACCTTTTTCGGAAAAGCCAATCCAAACTGAGCCCGAAATTCTTGTTGAACAAAATCACTGTCAATTTCAAACCTGAAGGATCTTCGTGGCTCCCGCGTGAAAAGAAAATGTACTCATATTTTGTGAGATATCTCAGAGAGGTTGCTTCTGGCAGGCGTGGAAATCATCTTTCCCTGCAAAATATATTGCGATTTATCACGGGCTGCCCTGAGGTACCTGAATTGGGGTTTAGTGTCCCGCTGGCTATGAAGTTTGTCAAGTCAACAGTAACCTATGTTATCAAAGTAAGTGTTGAACAAATGTAAACTATGATTATACTTTACTTGAGTCTTTCTTCATTGAAAATGATAGACGGGTTTTTTTTTTGCTTTACCGTAACTTTTGTTCACGTTTCAGCCTGCAATTTCAAACAAGGATGAGGTTGAACCAAAAGAAGTAGCTAAGGAAGGCGAAGAGGAAAAAACGAGTGACGATGTAAAAAAAGAAGACGAAGAAGTTAAGGTGAAGGTAGTTGACTATCTCCCGAAAGCACACATTTGTTCGAATGAAATAGAATTACCGATTGGTACTTTAGTAGACGAACTTCCTACAATGGAAAGATTACTTAAATTTTACGATTATGCTTTTTCAAATACATACTTGGGTAATATTTAGACCTCATTAAGTATAGGACCATTTTTATCATTTTCTTTTATAGCTGTAGGTTATTTTTGTCGGGGACCAATTTTTGCACGAAAGTTTTTTAAACTTACCCCTGTTAGTTTTTATTAATACATATCTTGGTAGATTTATTAAAAATGCAAGAATATCTTTTATTTTAATTCTCCGTTTTTAATGGTTTTACTATGTACAAAATATTTTAGTTTTTTGTCATCTTAATCAAGATGTTTTACCCTAGTTATACATGTTTTAGTTTTTTTTTTTATTATTAGTTTTGGACCTACCGGGAGGTCCTATTTAACCTTTGCTCGTTCGCCTGTGACCAACTTTTCTCGAGTTATTTCTGTTTTTTGACACAAAGGTGCAAAATGTCATGTCCAAAATGTGACAGAACCAGTTTTTTCTGAAATTTTACTCAGATGTGTATTAGCAATGCTTGCAAAATCTGATTTTTGGGGGAAAAAATTTAAAAAAAGATTTTAAATAGAGCATACAATACAGGGTTTGGATTTCTGAAAAACATGTTTTACCGGTCCAAGATGCCGGAAAACCGTTTTTCTTCTGTCATTTTGTTGAAATTTCATCAGTTTCTGATTTTCTTTAAAATGTGACGGAGTTGGAATTTTTGTCCGATCGATGTTATTTTTACGGTTTTAAATTGGACTTATTTGTTAGGTTTATTTGTTATATTTATTAAATTGACCGATGTTAAGCACTTTTAATTTCCACTTTTTCTAATTCATGAATCCGGATATCCTCTGAAATAGCCAAAGTTTTCCTTCTCCTTTTGTTCATTAGCTCGTTCGTTCTTTCTTTAGGATCTTTTCCACTATCTCTAAACTGTTTTCACATCTCCTTTTGTCTAACTCGAATCATCAGATAGTTCCAATCGGCATCCCAGCTTTTGATTTTTTCCCCGCGTAGTATTTTTTATTTCTACTTTTTCGTCTCGTTAACCAAGTCTTTTTACTCGCAGTTTGTATTTCTTATTTTTTTTGCTGTACTTTTTTACGACGTAGTATTTTCAACACGTTTATTTTATCTATTTTAAGCCAAGTCCTTAATATTTGTGGGGTCTCCTATCCAGGAAGTATTTGAATAGACGATATCGGCTTTCCGAATTCTCCCCGAATGATTACCCATGATGCATTGCGCAAAAAGATTCACGGACAATATTGACTTACTGAATTTTTTTGCGCAATGCATCATGGGTAATCATTCGGGGAGAATTTCGTTAAGCCGATATCGTCTATTAGAAACTGGGCTATAACATTTTTAACATTAGTTTCCTTGTACATATTTGATACATTTTTGATAAAAGAGAAAGTTTTCCTTATTTTGTTATTATTACAGCAACTGCGTTTGCAATTATGTAATGCAACATTGATCTTCAAACTGTCTTTTAGCTGTCTGCTAGTACATTAGACGTGGTCACTCTACTTAATAGTGGTCACAAGCCACTAAGCTTCCATTACCGACTTAGAATTTTATATACACTACATATACATGAAATATTTCAAATTCTTGTAAGAAGAACCACTACACGTTTTTGTTTTTTTAAGAAACACACTTTTAAGAAACATGAGGCTCAGAATGCCTAAAAATTAAGAAACATCTAAGAAACATGCTAAGGCTGAGAATGACAAAATACCATTTTTTAATTCGGTTGTTTTTAAGAACCTTCCAATACAGCCTTCAATATGGCTGATTATGGTCAAAAAGTTTAGAAACATGTAAGAAACATTTAAGGCTCAAAAGGCCAATTTCTTAAGAAACATTGAGGCTGCTTGGTAAAACTAGTTTCTTAAAAAAAAAAAAACGTGTATCCTTTTGGAGATAAAGACATTTTAACGATAAAAAAAAGCCTGGAGAACCTATAGAACCTTAGAATGTGGCTTTTTTTATAGAAACTTTTGGGAATCTTAGTGATTTTTTTAAACAAAGTGAGAGCTCAGGAACACGATCCTTTGTGATTGTGATAGCGGATGAAAGATGGTTCAGGCTAAATACGATGACTCAGGTCAATCGACTAACAATATATGCTTAAAATTTATTTTTCAGACAAAAGTAAAATAATGATGAGCTGACTCTCACACGAATATAAAATATTAAACTGAATTTGAAGTTGGATCATTATCATTGAAATGAGCGAGCGCCGCAGATATTATGTAAGTTAAAATAGTATATGTATCCACTTAGACTGTGCGCATCCCCGAATTTTGATATTAGATGAATAATATTAAATGAGAGGGGACGCGTGCAGCCTATTATCAACTTGATTAATAATTTGTCGTTCTGTCGAATTTTTATCTTACATTGAGCTCTTCCAGAAAATGTCCGTACACGGGGGTGGAGGATATATTGTCCGGGAGTAGCAAAAAATCGTCAAAATTTGCTCTGTTCGGCGGTAATTTGGGTTGTCCGGGGGGTCAACTGATGCTTTTTCGGGGGCTAAATCACTGAAAATTGTTATATCCTCTACCTCCCCATATTCAAATTTTTCTGGAAAAGCCCATTATGATTTTTTCCTTCGAAGGAAGTTACTCTTAGGTGCCCAATAAACGCCCCCCAACTTGTTAATTTTTCGAAAATTTTCCAACCCCTCCGGACCTTAATAGGGCCCCCCGTTTAGTAATTTTCAAGAATACTTTCAGCTGTCAAAGAGAAGGCCCCTTATTTTGCTCTAAATAACCTGATTTTAGCCTATATTTACCTTATCTTTAAGTATTATATCTATGATCCAGAGCTGCCATAATCTGCTTCCGAATATCCCATATTTTCTACTTCAATACATAATACTTAAAGGGCATAAACTTTCGCGAAATTTTCTGCCAGATAGTTTTTAGTTTAATATAATCTTCATATTATTTCTATTCAGTTACAGCCAGACGGGTTATACGTTATCGTTGAACACCTTGAGAAAATCTTTCATCAAATCAGATCAATTATAAAAATGCCGGACGCTAGTATGGACGATTTGGAAGGTATATTTAGTACTTTGTGTCGAACAGAAAGAATACTGCTTGATTTAGAATCGCTTTACAACGTCCAGCAATTTTCAGAAATCAACCAGTGTATTGATGGATTGAAACGCCTGCTCAATTTGGAAAAAAAATCTCAGCCTGATGTCAAAGTTGTACAAAAAGTAACACAAGCAGTTGGTCCCCCAAAGTACTTGATTCCTTTTGAAATGTTGGAATACTATGTTCAAAATGGATTTAAGGCGACTGAAATCGCAAAAATGTTGCATGTAAGCTTGAGCACGATCAAAAGAAGGTTGAGTGAAAATAAACTCAACAAGAAGGACAACTTCAGTAAATTGACGGAAGAAGAGCTTGATACCGTGATAAATGAAATTCTTGTTGATCATCCAAATACAGGATATAAAAAGATGCGAGGTTTCCTTTTGGCACGAGGGTTGATTATCCAGGAACGAAGGGTGAGAGATGCAATCCGTAGAGTGGATCCTGAAGGGGTGATTGTTAGATCGTTACAGTCAAGAGTGATTTTGAGAAGAAAGTATCGTGTCGCTGGACCGTTGTCGCTATGGCACATGGATGGCAATCATAAACTCATAAGGTACGTGCTGAACAACAGAAAAAATTCGGTGGTCAAATTTTTGCCGTATTTCAAGTTAAAGTGTACTAGAATCGTCTCAACGAGCACAAAAATCGCAGATTCGAAATCGATCTGATTTCTAATTTTCTGAGTGGACACTACCCTTTTTCCAATTAGCCAATGATCTTGCTTTGGTTCGGTATTTCATTTTATAAATCTCCAATTTTTGTATATTTTAGCTACCGGATGGTCATACATGGCTGTATAGACGGCTATTCAAGACGAATTATGTATCTTTCTTGTGCAGACAATAATGAGGCAGCCACTGTATTGAATTTTTTCAAGAGAGCTGTCCATATGAACGGTCTTCCATCTAGAGTTCGCGGTGATCATGGAGGCGAAAACGTTGATGTTGCTCGATTCATGCTTACACATCCACTGCGTGGCCTTAGGAGAGGTAGCTTCATTGCTTCAAAAAGCGTGCATAATCAACGAATCGAACGACTATGGGTCGACGTTTACCACGGCGCTACAAAATTATTCCAAACAATCTTCTTAAGTTTAGAGAACACTGGATATTTAGAATTGTCTTCCGAAGTTGATTTGTTTGCTCTTCACTTTGTCTTCCTGCCAAGGGTCAATCGTTGCTTAGAAGCTTTTATCAATGGTTGGAACCACCACCCTCTAAGCACAGAAAAGAACAAAACGCCCAATCAGTTATGGATTACTGGACTTCACAAAATAGCTGGCACAGGGACAAAAATAGACGAAGAAATATGGGAGCCTAAAACTGACGTATGTTCTACTCCTGTCATAATTTGCATTTTAATTCTTTTCAAAACGTCTTTTTACCGGCCACTTTGGTCATAAAGTTGAAATAAAATCCAACATTGCTTTACAACAACTTTTAGTAGGGGACAAAAGGTTTTCCCGGGCCTAAGCTGCGTCCTTCCTCTCAAAAAATAATATACTGTTCTTTGGAATAGACTAAAAATGGTTAGGTCGTAGAAAAGATGTCACGGAAGCCCAGGCTACGCCGCAAATTATTTTTAATATTTTTCAAAAATCTCAAACTTTTGTTGCTTCATTTTTCTACGATCCATCAATTGGCCCACCTTTTTTTAAAAAGCTTTGTCTGTAAAACAACCAACTGGACTGACATTTAAGACATATAATTTCTATAAAATTTACAGGAAGAGGCACAACACTATGGCATTGAGTACTATTCAAATACGGATTCAACAAGACAACAGGGCGAGTTCAAGCACGTTTTTGTTCCGTTGATCGAACACAATGTCCAAAATAACTTAATAAATGAAATTAACGTAACTTTCGGTCCTTTAGTCCACAACGACGAAGTAACAGAGGATCATGGTGTATCGATTTACCTTCGCCTACGTGCATTCTTACATTCCAACATGCCCTTGTAACCGTTTTGCTTATAATAAAAACATACATTCCTTATTACCCGAATATTACTAGTCATGTTATTAACACGAATTGAAAAATTTCGTGTTAATAAAAAACCCCTTTTAATTAAAACCAGCTGCTGTTTCCTTGAAGAAGCAGAAAAATTCGTGTTAATTTCAGATCGTCCAAATTTCAAGGCCGTTGTATAACTTGCCAAGTAATATTCGTGTAGTAAGGTATGTTAAAAATTGTAATTTGATATTGATATATAATATTTATAGATGATTTTCATGCTCGTGTCAAAGAATTATTTAAATTCACAATGATTTTTGCACTGATTATTCATGATATTTTCGCAGAAAACACAGAGAAATTCCCGGTTTGGGTGTAAGTAATGAACTGAAAGCCCAAAGAGCTAAAAACGAATCCTCAACCTTTCTTTGGCAAGAAAATATGAAAGGCTTTAAATCTGCGCCCCTTTTTTAGAGTGTTTATCTAATAGTGTTTATTTTCCAGAAAGCCACTTTTTCAAATTTCGTGGCAATTTTGGTTGTTTCAAGCGAGTTTATTCACGTTTTAGGCTGGCGGGGGTTCGAATGAAGATTACACGATATTTTGTCGGTCACAAAAGTTTCTTTGTTTGGTTTTGTTTGGTTAAAATTCACAAGACATATATCGTAAAGAGCTTATTGGGGAATAAAGTACAAAGTATAACGCAGTAGTGTTTTCCAAACAAAATCCCCAGAAAATATTTTAGAATGTCAATATAGAAGGCGGGCTACAGTTCAAATTGAATCAAAACCTCTTTTCTTCTTCTTCTTTAATAGACGATATCGGCTTTCCGAATTCTCCCCGAATGATTACCCATGATGCATTGCGCAAAAAAATTCACGGACAATATTGACTTACTATTACTGAATTTTTTTGCGCAATGCATCATGGGTAATCATTCGGGGTGGTTTCAATCTTAAGGTAAATTGTTCGGCTTGGACACGGTCCACATGGTTTACATACAGACGCCGGATAAGAATTAAAATTTACCAAAAACAAAGAAACTGCTAGATTCGATCAATCCGTCATCTACAAAACACTCTAAAAATAAAACATCCCCCTTTTTAACCCGACGACTCTCGAAGGACGGCGGACCGACGACGACTCTCGAAGGACGGCGGTCCGACGACGACTCTCGAAGGACGGCGGTCCGACGACGACTCTCGAGGGGCGGCGGACCAACGACGACTCTCGAAGGACGGCGGACCGACGACGACTCTCGAAGGACGGCGGACCGACGACGACTCTCGAGGGGCAGCGGACCAACGACGACTCTCGAGGGACGGTGGGCCAATTCGGACCAATATTTTAAATAGTAATAATATTTTAAAGACCAGATTAATTAGTTAGATTAAATTGAGGACGAATAAAATGAAAGAGAGGCTCCCACGATGTCCCTCCCAACGACTTCCTGGTCGGACGACGACTCTCGAAGGGCGCCGCCCCGACCCACGACGACTTTCGAAGGGCGCCGCCCCGACCCACGACAACCTTCGAAAGTCGGCGACCCGACCCACGACGGCTAGTCCGGACCGGCATTATGAGCCGAACCCCCCCTCATAATCTTACAACGCCAGATTTCGGCGTTGTAGAAATGAATGAACTTTGAGAAATTCATGAAATGAGAAATGAAAACTTCCGTCAAAGTCGCAGATCGTGTTGTTTTGATTTTTGAGGAGGGAGTGATTGGAAAAAATAATGGCTGACTTCTAGTGGAAATTTTTATTTGAAAAGATTTTGTTTTGTTTCTTGTTTCTTATTGATGAGTCTCTTCTTTGAGTATATGTGGCTTTTCTTCATGGTTCTCTGCATGCAAAATTCTTTGGCTCATTTTTGATTGTTTTTTGTTTTGATTTGAGAGGCAAGAGAACAGAAGCAGCCAACGAGCCCATTTCCCCGAAATATCTGTTTCCCTTTTCCAGGAGAGAGCTTTTTTTGAAAAATGGGGAAACAGATCCGATTTTCTAGGAAAGACCTTTTCCTTAAAACTATCTGTTTCCCCGCTCCAGCTGATGACGTCTTCAGAGAGAAACAGATCAATATTTCTAGGAGATGACATAATAAATTGGGAAACAGATATATGTTTCCAAAAAAAGATGATATTGCATTGGAAACAGATTGAACTTTATGGGGGAAACAGATATCAATAACAAAAAGAAAGGGAAACAGATGAAAATTTCCAGGAGAGGGGAACAGATATCCTATTTGGGAAAACAGATCTAAATTTTAATTCTGAAAATTGTGGAAACAGATCAAATTTTCTAGGAAAGATACTTTGAGATTAAAAATTTAGGTTTTGCGGAGAAACAGATCTTCATTTCTAGGAATAAGATTTTTGAAATATTCGGCCAACAGATCAAATTTTTCAGGAAAGCTATGTCTGGGAAACAGATATTTAAAAAAAGGTCCTCGTTGGATGCTTTCGAAGAGAAGATGGAAAATCTTGTAACATCAGTTATCAGAACTTGTTGACTTGTTATCTTTTCCTATTCATAACTCATTCAATTTTAGGAATGGAGTATTCAGATAGCAAACACTATGGACTGTGAGTTTTTTTTTCGTTTCAGCTTTCTTTTTCCTAGGTTTGCAGGTGGTAAAATCAAAGGGATAACCCAGGTACAGTAGCTAACAATTATTTACTGACATTCAAACACATAAGACGTTTTAATTTTCCAGGACTCACAAGTCAAAGGTTCTTTATCAAAAATATATGGTTGTTGGACTACCAGAGACTACTACACGACACTGACACAATGTCGTGTGTATTGGAAGTGCTACAAACTTTTGTGAATATCTACCTGGTTATCCCTTTGTTTTGAGTTTAATTAATACGTACTGTATCTATCCCTATGATAAAATTACACAGTTTTGAGTAGAAATAAAGTTATGGTAAAGCGGCACTGACAAATTTCTCCAAAAAATATTTTCTTTCAAATTATGAAATATTAAAAGTCTTCTTACATTTAAAAATGATTAAATTTTTTCGCCATGCTTATGTTTTACTCAATTCTAGTATTTTTTCAAAAACTTATACTTACGTAGAGGGAAATTTAGCAGAATTTATGGAGAAAATTAAGAATTCTCAGTTTGGCAACAAAAATTTCTCAAACGTACTGTACACATAGTACCTACAGTACTATAACTTTAAACATTTACATATTTTTAAATTGCCAGATTAGTGTGGCAAGAAAACTCATTTTTTTCATTCAGCCACAAATCTTCAAGTGTGAAGTTAATTTTATAGTACACATACTTACAATTTACAGAAAAATGGGTGATAAGTATATGTCACATGTTCAACAACCCATTTTTTCCACAGCTTACTTGTTCAACAAATTCTTGTCAAATTGAATGTCGAACAAGTGGGTTGTGGAACAAATGGGTGCCAAAATGATCGACAACCCAGTTGATTGACAATCCACTTGTTCGACAATCGATATAGTTGTTCAACAGACCAGTTTGAGAGAAGAGTGTCGAACAAGTGGTCGTCGAACAACCATGCAGTCGAGCAAATGGGTGTCGAACTAATAACTGTCAAACAACCGGTCTAACAAATGTACTGTCGGACAAGTATACTGTCGAACAAGTGGGATTTCCCCAAAATTATAGTTGTACGTAGATGAAAATATTTGTCAGAATTTATATTACGGTGAAAATTCTGAATTCTCAGTTTGACAATAAAAATTTCTCAAATAGGTAACTTTAATTTAAATAATTATATTAAATTGTAAAATTAGTGTGGCAAGAAAACTCCCAAAAAAATTTAGCCATAAATCTTAAAGTGAAAGGTTAATTTTTCAGCATTTTTGGTGTGACAAGAAAATTCTTCAGCACATAGCCACAGTCTATAGAAAAAGGTCAGAATTTACAATAATTCTCTTCTCATATGACAAAAATACTGCATTTTTCTAAAATCATGAATACGTGTACCCAGAAACTTTTCTGTCACCATATAAACTCTGAATTTTCTATCAGAGCTATCTTATCACAGCACTAAATTCTGCAAATTTCAATTTTTCACAAATTAAATTTGTACATGACAGATGTTACATTTTTCATTCGACAGACTGAAATGCTTAATTATAATAATACACTTATAATAATAATTATGGACCAATGTGTCATTGTTTTAAGGTTGGAGTTTTAGTTATTCAACATATGACATCTTAACTATTAAAAGTAAGTACTTTTCTGTAAGTTTTCCATTTAATTTTCTATGTGTACGTGTAATTTTCCTGTGCTTGGCTGGTACATTACATGCTGACAGTCAGGACAGGTTGTTTTTTGTAGCAGTGAGTCTGTTGAAGAGGGTCGGACTGTCAGACAGCAGCCTGGCATAATGACATTGAGAGTGATGAGAGGGATAATCTTTGGAGTTTCTTTAAACTAACCAGGAAACGCTGTTTATAAAAATAGTTTTCAAACCGTACCAAAAAATTTTTGGTATGGCTTGAAACCTGTGTTAGTATCTTGAGATATTAAAAGTGTCAGATTATTGTTATATGATATGTTATTATTCTTAAAATATGTCAAAATTTTTTCAAAGAGGTTATTTTGTTGGGTACTTTTGAGACGACCCACGCATGGCCCGAACATGTTCGGGCCTGTCGGAACATCTCGGGCCACAAAAAGTATTGAATCGGCCCGAACATTTTGTTCGGACCATGTTCGGGCCCATTTATTTACAATTGATACAGATTTGCTTTACCTTCCTGGTTTATCATCANAAACTACCTTAAGTGGATAAATTTTGGCGGGGATTAAATTTGGCGAATTTTGCCAAAATTCGCCACAAATCCTCGCAATCCAAATCGGCATCGCCAAAAAATGCCAAAAACAAAAAAAATGTGAAATCATTTTAAATTTTGAAAGACCCTTTTAAAAATTTCCAAGAACATTTAAGGGTGGATTCCCCCTGACTCAACAGGGTATTTCAGAGAAAAAATCAAAAAAACCTTTTTTTTGAACCAGACCCTCAGGACACATCTATCTTACGCAGAATTTATCGTAGAATCAGAATATCACATCCATTTGGTCTCAAATTTAATTGCTTTTTCGGAAATTGATTTTTCAGAGGCATGGTATATAAAAAAAATTTTTGAAAAAAAAATCAACGTTTTTTGTCATTTGCCCCTGGGAAGGCAAAGCGCAATTGCCGACCGTTTCCGTACGCCCAAGCGCCCATTTCGCGCCCCTAAAGCCTCCTTTTCGTGCAGATCCAATTTCGTGACTTTTCACACGGGATTGTTTTCAAAAATCGCTCTTAGAAAGCTCAACAGTCAGACCAAGCTGTATAATATTAGTGACTGAAGAAATCTCAAGAAATCTGACTGGTTAGTACTAAAACATGGGGAAACCAAGCTCTACTAAACGTGAAAGAGCTTCTGGTAATGCAGGTCGTTGCACAAAAGCAAGATCAAAGGCTCTTTATGCTCCAAAGAAGAAAACTTACAACTTCGAGAAGAAGCGACCGACTGCGACTACGGCTTCAAAATCGTCAATCGACAACACTTCAAACAAGGAAAGTGAACTTCCAGAGACTGCATCTAGCTCTAAAATTGGAAGTACAACTATACCTGAGACTCCTGAAAAATCAAGACCAACTGAAAATAACAGCAGTACTACAAACCCTGGTCCAAAAATGATTCACGGCTACCGTTTTGTGGATATGACGATATTAGCGTCAATCTTCACCGTCCTTAGTTGCCCTGGATGTAATGGTGTACGTTGTCTAAACCTCCATGAAAATGATGTTAAAAAGAAAGGACTAGCAAGCCATCTTGTTCTTCAATGCTCTGTGTGTCTTTATGAGCAATCATTTTTCACTTCGAAGCAAGTGCAATACCCGAATGAAGGACGCGGTGGTGCTAAATTCTTCGATGTGAATGCTCGGTCAATTTATGCTTCACGACAAATAGGTGGAGGCCATGAACATTTGAAAAAGTTTTGCACTTACATGAATATGCCTCCACCAGCTCTTGAAGGAAGCTATAGCAAAATGACAAAGAAATTGAAGGAAGCGGCAAAAACTGTTGCTGAAAAAAGCATGTCTGATGCTGCCGCTGAACTGCGCGGGGAAGCAGAATCAGCTGACGTTGGCGTTTCTATTGACGGGACATGGCAGAGAAAGGGATATATACTTCCATGAATGGTGTTGTGACTGCTATATCAGTGGATAATGGAAAGGTTCTTGACACAGCTATCATGTCAAAGAATTGTAAAGGCTGTACCAAAATGAAGTCTGTTAAAACCACTGATCCGCAACGATATGACGCGTGGAAAGCTTCTCACAAATGTGGGCTCAATTTCAAAGGATCTTCCCCAGCAATGGAAAAAGAGGGAGCAATAAACATTTACAATAACTCTACTAAGAAACATGGGCTATATTACACTTCATTTTTTGGTGACGGTGATTCAAAATCGTTTACGGCGGTACAAAATACCTATGGTCCGCGCAAGCCTGTAAAGAAACATGAATGTATTGGCCACTATCAAAAAAGAGTCGGAACTCGTCTTCGGAAATTGAAGAAGTTAAACAAACGCCTAGGAGGTGCAGGAAGATTGACTGATGCCAAGATAGATTGTCTCCAAAATTATTTTGGCATCGCACTGCGTCAGAATGTGAATAATCTTGACGAAATGGTGAAATCAACCAAAGCGTCAATGTTTCATGTTGCGGGATACCATGACAACTGCCCCAATCATAAAGATAGCTGGTGTCAATACAATCTTGACAAATTAAATGGCACCAATTTCTACAAAAAGAAAGGCTTCCCTTTAGATGTACGTCAAGCAATTTTGCCAACCTACAATGATTTATGCACACGCGAAAAACTCGAAAAATGCTTACACGGTCGTACTCAAAACGCAAACGAGAGTTTTAACGGTATGATTTGGAACCGCATCCCAAAAGCCAACCATGTGGGTTTACACATCCTCAGCTTTGCTGTCTATGATGCTATTTCTCATTTCAACAATGGTGGTATAGCAGCCTACAACATCTTAACTAAAATGAACATGGAAGCAGGAAAGTACACGGTCAAAGGTCTAAACCTTCAGGATTTGATCCGTAAACGACGGTCAGCTTACCGAATGTCTTCTCCCCAAACAAAGAGAAGAAAAGTTATCAGACACCTGAGAAAAACAAAACAAGACAAATTAATTGAAAAAGAAGGGAAAACTTATGAATATGGTGGCTTTGAATGTTGATTTAATGTAGATTTGTAGAGACTTTATGTTTTTAGATTCAAAATATCAGTTATAATTTTTAGCGCGTTTTCTTATTTTTGCAAGTTTTTTCAACACGGGTCGGGGCATAATTTCTGAACCGCTTTCTCAATCAAGCTCATTTTTTCAGTGAATGTTTATTGGAAATAAAAGGATGTTTTGGTTGTAGAGTTTTTTTGAATTTCACCATAAAAAGTGTTTTATGTTTGAAGCAACTTTTGTATTTTTTTTGTATTTTTTGCCGGTCCGAAGAGTTAAGCGGTCTGTTCTATGAGGTTCAAATTTCAAAATTTTAATTCACCCAAAACATGCATCTATATAAGGGTGATCAACTCAGAAAGTTTCATTGGTATATCTTTTTAACTTCTCCGGAAATTGACCGACCCGTGTTTGACCTATTTTGGCACTTTTCGGTGCACGGCTCCGGCCGCCATTATGGATTTTTTCAAATTTTTATTTTTTTCATTAATTTTCATCTAGTTTGATCATAAAAAGTCAATATCAAAAGATAAAATCATTTATTTTGCAATTTTGGTCTAGCCAGGGGGAATCCACCTTAAAAATTTTAAGCATGGTGTGGTTTTTTAGCTTGATGTGGATGATAGTGTTTGATCAACAGTCCTGCTCGAAATGTATTGAGAATTTTGCGTATTTTAATGACGTTTTTCAGAATTTAGAGTAAAGGTGAGAATTGCAATTTTATTTCATTAGATTTTTCCAATTTATGGGTTTCAGTTGTTTCTTGGCTTTATATTCCCTAACCAGCATCATTGGGCTATTCCATCCATTTTTAAACCATACAGACACAAGGGGTATTGTTATTGACAAACTTTTTCTGGTTCTGAGCCTTAATTTTCCAAGGTGATTATTAAAGGTTTCCAGGGGGTTCTTTCGACTCCTAAACTAACATCATTAGTCATATTCAGCCCCTTTTTCACAAAATTTCTCTCTCCCCCCAGCCAGGGATATCGACCCCTAACTTCCAGGGGATAGTTTGTTATCCAATATTTCCAGGGGGTTAGTACTGTTCTTTTTTTTTTTTGAATAGCCCATTTGAATCATCCTGTGATCCTTTTGTCCTCTATTAGTATTATAAAATGAGCAGGAAGGGTGGGTAAAATACCAGTTTGCAGAGTATGGCAAGGCTGCACTCAAGGAAAAATTCGGAAATGCCAAGTTCTGCACTGGAAGAATGCACACCTCATAAATTTGCCCAAAATTGTTGAAATTAGCTGCATTTATGAGGAAAAAATAGCTGAACTCTGCACTTGGGGTTAAAAAATCATCTGAACTTGCACTTGAAAACCTGAAATTTTGCTCCTGCACTCGACTTTTTTTACTTACTTTTGATACTTTTGATGGGTTCTTTGAGTCTCTCAATCATCCAATTTGGAAATCCGATGATTCACCATTTCTCTCACACTGTTTGAATCCGCTCTCCTGTAGGGATAATAATTCGGGAGCAGTGGTTCGTCCGGAAGTGTGGAAATAAAAAGGTCAAGTTGTCTTTTGAATTTAATTTTTGTGCAGTTTGTGATATTACGAATGTAGAATGGGAGAGAATTGAAAAGCTTAGGTCCTTCTTCAGATAGTGAGCCTCTCCAAATGTTTTTGTGTTTAGAATTTACTTCTTTAAGGTGGCATTTTTGTCCGAGCCTCTGGTTTTCGTAGCAGGTGATACCCCCTTTGTTCTCAGAGTGGTTGAAATTTGGAGAATATTTCTCTAAGATATACCAAATATAGATGATTTGATATCTTTCTCTACGTCTTTCCAGACTGTATAGTTTTAGAGTTTTAAGTTTTTCCCAATAGTTCAGTTTTTGTAAAGAGAATATTCCATTTAGCAATGATTTTTGAAGCTGTTCTAGTCGTTGCATTTGGTGTCTCTTGGATGGTGACCATAGCTGTGAACAGTAATCAGTGTGAGGGATTGCCAATGTCTTCCATAGGGTCAGCATTACAGTAGGGTCCCTTGTTTTGAAAGTTCGATATATCCATGAACTGATACCTTTGACCTTGTCGATTACATTTTCTATATGATTGTCATATGTCATACCCACATCTAAAGTGATCCCAAGGTCTTTGACTGTAGTCTTGGTCTCACCTTTTGGGTATCAGAGAAGTATTTGGAGAGTTCTTTAAGTTCTTCATTTCTACCATAATTGAGATGTTCAAATTTAAGTCCATTCAATTTCATGTTATACAATCCAGTCCACTCATGGACTGCGTTCATGTCATCTTGGAGCTGAATGATATCAGCATGGTTTTTGATTTCTTTCATTAGACGTGTATCATCAGCAAATGATGATTAAGAAAGAGTGTAATATCTTTTTGTCAATGTCTTGTATCATTATCAGAAACAGTAGTGGTCCAAGCACAGATACTTGGGGAACACCACAGATGACTTCTGACCTTTCTGATAGTGTGTAGTCAACAGAGACTTGTTGCGTTCTACCTGTTAGAAAGGATTTGATCCAAGCAAGCAGTTTGCCTTTGATGCCATTGGTTTTAATTTTGTTCAGAAGAATGGTATGGTCGACTCTGTCGAAAGCCTTGCTAAAGTCAAGGTAGATCACGTCCACATTATTGCCGTTTTCTATATGGTGGATAAGTCGTTCTGTGTGAGAGAGAAGTTGGCTCAGGCAGGATCTACCAGATCTGAAACCATGTTGG
Source organism: Clytia hemisphaerica (assembly GCF_902728285.1). Classification (NCBI taxonomy): domain Eukaryota; kingdom Metazoa; phylum Cnidaria; class Hydrozoa; order Leptothecata; family Clytiidae; genus Clytia; species Clytia hemisphaerica. The sequence continues at coordinate 38,143 of NW_027103336.1, forward strand.
TTGCAATTAAAAAGATTGTTGTCTTCAAGATGTTTTTGTATCTTACTTCTGACAATTTTTTCGAAAATTTTTGAGACATTCGAAGTTAAAGCGACTGGTCTATAGTTTTCTGGTAAACCTTGATTGCCTTTTTTGAAGATTGGTGTGATGTAGCTGATTTCAGTAGATGGGGAGTTTGACTTTTGTCTAGAATATTTCTCCAGATAAGACAAAGAGGAGTTGCAAGTTGTTGTCTGGCTTTTTTGAGCAGGATGGCAGGGAACCCATCAGGTCCAGGGGCAGAGTTTGAAGATAGGGTGTTGATTTCGTTGATAAAATCAGCTTCTGTGAGGTCTATATCACATAGTTGAGAAGTGTTGTTGTCATTTTCATTCAGGTCGTATCTCTCCAATGGTTGAGTAAAGACAGAACTGTATTGGTTCTGAAGTATGTTAGCCATACGTTTACTGTCATTTGTAAGTTCATTTGTTGACGGATCTATTAAGGGTCCAACCTTGGGTTTATGCTTTGAAAACTTCTTTGCATAGGCATAGAAATATTTAGGATTAGATTTAATTTTTGAAGTAGCATCAAGTTCTTGCTTTTGTCTTTCATTTATGTGTGACTGTTGAAGCTTGAGTTCAATCGATAAGTTTCTGTGCGGTTTTGTTCGTTCGATGCTTTTTTTTTTAATTTTGATCTATTACGCATTAAAACACGTCTGTCTCTTGGGATTATTTTATAAAAATGTTTTGGTTCTCGAGCTGGTACTTTGTTTGCTGAAATAACTGATATACACTTATCAATAAAAGTTTCGTATTGTTTCTCTGGGTCTGAGGTTGAGTGCAAAGTCTTACGCCAGTCAATACATTGTAAATCTTTGTTTATGGCTTCCCAATTTATGTTTTTGTTAAGAAAATTGAAATTATCGAATTTGCTGTTCAAAGTTATTTTGTTTTTAACCTTTCTTGTTTCAGTAAAAGTCAAATGTGTTAAAATGTCTATTAAGTGATGATCTGAATGGACTGTAGGAATAACATCATAATCAAATATCATTTCATGATTGTTTGTCAATAGAAAGTCTAAAATATTTCCATCTGAGTGAGTTTCTTTGTGAATGGATTGATTCAGGTTTTAGGTGTATCATTATATTATATATTTGAGTTGTGCAATCGAGATCTCAAGCAAACGTGCCACGCTCTGAAAACTGGGTGAAATATTTCATGTTCTTTTGTTCGAGCTCAAAATGACCTTTTAAAGAGGAGTTACATACTGTCAAAGTTAGGATAGGAGCAGACGTAAGGATGAAAATATTTAACGGGTCTGTTATTCATAAAATTCCAAATTGAATAAATTTTAATTGGAGCAATCTGATTAAATTTTGCCAGTTTAAAGAATAGACCTTTTTTCAAAGAGGCCACCCTGTTGAATAATTATGTAGTCCAACAAGAAAACAATGATACACCCATGCATAATTATTACAATATGCATGAAACAGTAATTATGCATTGCTGTATCATTGTTTGTATGGCTGGACTACATAATTATTAAACAGGTTGTAAAAAGGTCTATATCAGATCCTTCATACCCTCCCCTCAAAAAACACCACGTTCAGTATAGACCTAAGTCTTCATACAAAAATTACGGGAAACCCATATTTGGACGATGCTGGATGCAAGCATTTAAGCTAAAGTCCCGCTAAAGCGCGACAAAAATCAGTTTTTTGAAGTTTGCAAAAAAATGCCACTTAGAAGATCTTTCAAATTCAGTATGCGAATAGAGCAGTAAAAAATACAACTTTTCTATTTTTCCTTTTTTTTTTGCAAAAGTTATAGGAATGAAAATAAAGGTATATTGATAATTAAATACTATCCACTGATGATCGTAAGGCTAGAGCCACTTCACAAACTTTTCGCTTGAGAAAATGATTGACAGATTGAAGTTTTTCACCTTTTTTTGAATGGTGACTATTTTATGATTTTTTTATTTTCTAAGCTGAAAAATATTATTTGACGTCAGAAATTTTGATTGTGACGACAATTTTTTTGAAATATGCAAAAAAGTAAGGGTCAAAAGTGATGTTCCCTCATATAGACAAACAATTTTTTAAGAAGTAGGGAGAGATTGTAATGTTTCAATTTTCCAACAGTTTACTACAAACCATGGGAATTTTGGTCAGCTTTATTGTGTCAAACATGAGACTTACGACTTAGGAGCTTAGGATTTGAGGATCGCAAAGCTTGCGAGTAGTCCGACTAGGCTGAGAATATACCTAATTTTAGACGATCTTTTCTTCGCAAAGGCTTTTCCAGGATGATAAAAATCCATTTCGATACTTGAATGTTGCGACACCGTTGTCTTTTCTTTCTTGTTTTCCCGATCTCATCCTCTCTTCCCTCAACACGGCCTCTCACTGCAGCTAGTGTGGGTTGAACTTGTACATAATTTTCCATTCTCAATTTTTTCAGGGATAATCGATTCGATGAGATATATCCAAATTAATCTATACAAGCCAATCCACCATTATGTTGTCTTTTCTACAGCCATCAAGGTATTATTAATGCCATTTTCAATTCCACTAAAATGAAAATCTGACAAAACAATGCAAATTCATATGTTCATTATATTTCCATTTGATCACAGGCTTTTCGGCAGTACATTTATCGCTGATTCTTTGCCATTTCCCTTCATTTAATTTTTACAGGTCGAGTCCTGTAGCACCTTTTCTCTAAAATAGAGCATTTCTTATTGTAAACTTTCGTAACTTACTCACTTTGTGTCATGCTTCTGTAAACGCCTCTAACACACCAGCCGTGTGGTCTCAGTTTCTTTTTTAAATGGTGACTATTTTATGATTTTTTTATTTTCTAAATTTAAAAATATTATTTGACGTCAGAAATTTGATTGTGACGACAATTTTTTTGAAATATGCAAAAAAGTAAGGGTCAAAAGTGATGTGCCCCCATATAGACGAAGAATTTTTTAAGAAGTAGGGAGAGATTGTAATGTTTCAATTTTTCAACAGTTTACTACAAACCATGGGAATTTTGATCAACTTTATTTTGTCAACCATACACCAGCCAGGGTACATATGGAGGACTTTAAAGGACTCAAAAAATTCCCAAGATTTGCACCTACACCTTAAAAGTCGACGGAATAATGTGTTACCTAGCAATTACCTGGCGACGTAATAAGTCAAATTATGATCCTCTTCATACTGAACTCGCAACTGAACCTAAATTTCGATCACTTTTTGTTCTTGAAAGCTTTCCCAGGGTGATCAAAAACCGTTTCGATACTTGAATCGCAAGGCCGTTGTCTGTTCTTTCTTTCATTCCGATCCCATCCTATCGCCACTCGACACGGCCTCTCACTCGAGCTGGTGTGTTTTGGGTTTGTACATAATATTCCCTTTTAATCGTTTTCAGGTATCATTGAATAAATGATGAGATGTATCCAAAACAATCCGAACAAGCCAAACCACCATTATGTTGCCTTTTCCAGAACCATCAAGGTATTACGACTGCGATTTTCAGTTTTATGGCAATAAAAAGCATGTAGACACGGATTTTATAAAGAAATTGTGAGAGGTTCTAATGTTTCAAACCCTTAAAAAGATACTACGAACCTTGGGAATTTCGTTCAACTTTACTTTGTCAACCATACACCAGCCAGGGTACATATGGATGACTTTAAAGGATTCAAATACTTCCCAAGATTAGCAGCACCTACGATCAATGGCAGACTATTTGGCAAAATAGGAGTTTCCCTCCACATTTTAAAAAAACCACAAGTAGTTTTTAAGCGCCTTAACTTAGGTTTGGGAAGTAGAGTTTTAACTCTGAGTTTTAACATAAGACTTACGACTTAGGAGCTTAGGATTTGAGGATCGTAAAGCTTGTGAATAGTCCGACTGGCTGAGAATATACCTAATTTTGGACGATCTTTTCTTCGCAAAGGCTTTTCCAGGATGATAAAAATCCATTTCGACACTTGAATGTTGCGACACCTTTGACTTTTCTTTCTATTTTTCCCGATCTCATCCTCTCTTCACTCAACACGGCCTCCCACTGCAGCTTGTGTGGGTTGAACTTGTACATAATTTTCCATTCTCAATTTTTTCAGGGACAATCGATTAGATGAGATATATCCAAATTAATCTATACAAGCAAGCCAATCCACCATTATGTTGTCTTTTCTACAGCTATCAAGGTATTATTAATGCCATTTTCAATTCCACTAAAATAAAAATCTGAGAAAACAATGCAAATTCATATATTCATTATATTTCCATTTGATCACAGGCTTTTCGGCAGTACATTTATCGCGGATTCTTTGCGATTTCCCTTCATTTAATTCTTACAAGTCGAGTCCTGTTGCCTCTTTGCTCTAAAAGTGAGCATTTCTTATTAAAAAATATCGTAACCTACTCACTTTGTGTCATGCTTCTTTAAACGCGGCCAACACCAGCCGTGTGGTCTCAGTTTCTTTTTTGAATGCTGACTATTTTATGATTTTTTTCTTTTCTAAGTTGAAAAATATTATTTGACGTCAGAAATTTGATAGTGACGACAATTTTTTTGAAATATGCAAAAATGTAAGGGTCAAAAGTGATGTGCCCCCATATAGACGAAGAATTTTTTAAGAAGTAGGGAGAGATTGTAATGTTTCAATTTTTCAACAGTTTACTACAAACGCTGGGAATTTTGGTCAACTTTATTTTGTCAACCATACACCAGCCAGGGTACATATGGAGGACTTTAAAGGACTCAAAAAATTCCCAAGGTTTGCACCTACACCTTAAAAGTCGACGGAATAATGTGTTACCTAGTAATTACCTGGCGACGTAATAAGTCAAATTATGATCCTCTTCATACTGAACTCTCAACTGCACCTAAATTTCGATCACTTTTTGTTCTTGAAAACTTTTCCAGGGTGATCAAAAACCGTTTCGATACTTGAATATCGAGGCCGTTTTCTTTTCTTTCTTTATTTCCGATCCCATCCTATCGCCACTCGACACGGCCTCTCATTCGAGCTAGTGTGTTTTGGGTTTGTACATAATTCTACCTTTTCATCGATTTCAGGTATCAACGAATAAATGATGAGATGTATCCAAAACAATCCGAACAAGCCAAACCACCATTATGTTGCCTTTTCCAGAACCATCAAGGTATTACGACTGCGATTTTCAGTTTTATGGCAATAAAAAGCATGTAGACACGGATTTTATAAAGAAATTGTGAGAGGTTCTAATGTTTCAAACCCTTAAAAAGATACTACGAACCTTGGGAATTTCGTTCAACTTTACTTTGTCAACCATACATCAGCCAGGGTACATATGGATGACTTTAAAGGATTCTAAAAATTCCCAAGATTAGCAGCACCTACAATCAATGGCAGACTATTTGGCACAATAGGAGTTTCCCTCCGCATTTTAAAAAAACCACAAGTAGTTTTTAAGCGCCTTAACTTAGGTTTGGGAAGTAAAGTTTTATCTCTGAGTTTTAACATAAGACTGAAGACTGAGGATTGTAAAGCTTGCGAATAGTCCGACTAGGCTGAGAATATACCTAATTTTAGACGATCTTTTCTTCGCAAAGGCTTTTCCAGGATGATAAAAATCCATTTCGATACTTGAATGTTGCGACACCTTTGTCTTTTCTTTCTATTTTTTCCGAAGAAGTAGGGAGAGATTGTAATGTTTCAATTTTTCAACAGTTTATTACAAACGCTGGGAATTTTGGTCAACTTTATTTTGTCAACCATACACCAGCCAGGGTACATATGGAGGACTTTAAAGGACTCTAAAAATATCCAAGATTTGCACCTTCACCTTAAAAGTCGACGGAATAATTTTACCTAGTAATTACCTAGCGACCTAATAGTCAAATTATGATCTTCTTCATACTGAACTTTCAATTGCACCTAAATGTCGATCACTTTTTGTTCTTAAAAGCTTTTCCAGGGTTGATAAAAACCATTTCGATACTTGAATCGCAAGGCCGTTGTATTTTCTTTCTTTATTTCCGATCCCATCCTATCGCCACTCGACACGGCTTCTCACTCCAGCTAGTGTGTTTTGGGTTTGTACATAATTTTCCCTTTTCATCTTTTTCAGGTATCATTGAATAAATGATGAGATGTATCCAAAGCAATCTATACAAGCCAATCCACCATTATGCTGTCTTTTCTAGAGCCATCAAGGTATTATTAATGTCATTTTCAGTTCCACTCGAATAAATATCTGACAAAACAATGCATATTCATATTTCCATTTGATCACAGGCTTTTCGGCAGTACATTTATTGCGGATTCTTTGCGATTTCCCTTCATTTAATTCTTACAGGTCGAGTCATGTAACCTTCTCTCTAAAAGAGAGCATTTCTCATTGAAAAATATCGTAACCTACTCACATTGTGTCATGCTTCTTTAAACGCGGCCAATACGAGTCGTGTGATCCGTAGTCTGATTCGCAGACTTCTACAAAACCCCAGGTAGTATAGGTCTGCTTAATAATCTACCAACCGCTTTCCGGTTCGGTTTTTTTTATTTCGATGTATTTTACAGAATTTTGGCGAGTTTATAATTTAATTGACATTGATGTTTGCGCACGCAAAAACGATCGTTTCGAACGTTTTCAATAGAATGTTTACATTTGAAATTCGAATCCAAAACCAGAAAAACGAAACAGAAAAGAAAGATAAAAAACAATATGATGCGTGCATTTTCTACAGTCTGTAAATTTACTTTTCAATTTTGCTTTTATAAAATATCTGGTCTGTAAATTTATCAAAACTTTTACTTCAGCTTTGCGGTCGAAGCTCAAAAATACAAATATAAACAAAAGGTGAAAAAACAACATCCTATCTAAAAACTTGAATCCCATACAAAATCAAGATCGGATCATTTTGATATTAGGGGGCATAAGTTAAGTGACACCGTGAGAGCCAATCATGGTTTGGCCGAAGGGGGGAATTTTGAAATCTAGAGCTCTAAATTGGCTAAAGACACACTCAAAAACCTAAAATAATTCGAATAAAGGCCATTTTATGAAAAAATCACTCTCAAAAATTATCGGGGGAGCTAAGCACTCCCTAGCCCCCTCCCCGGTAGCTACGGCACTGCATTGGCATTTCACCAATACTTTATCGTAGATTATGCCTGATTTTTCTTGATAAAATTTTTTTACTAATTCACTTCTACAGTACCTTTTTCTTTTGAAGATAGTATTTCTAATCAACTAACACATTATATCTTAATCACTTTTTGTCAAATTCCATTTAGATGCTAACACTGCAAACATTTTGATCTAAATCCTTTTTGAAGGTTGACTTTTTTTATCTCTTAGTTTGTTAGTTCAAAATTATTATATCGACCAAAACTTAGTCGGCCTTAATTTTAGTCGGCCTTAATTATCAGCCGGCCCTAATTTTAGTCACCTCGTCAAAATTTAGTCACTAAGGGCCGACTAATAATTATAACCGACTAAAAAATTGGGCCATTTCTAAATTTACTTCAGATGGAAAATATGAGAAAGCTTAAAATACTGGAAAATAAGGAAAGCTTACTTATAAACTTTTAATTCGGCCAAAATTTTTGGTCGGCCTTAATTTTAGTTGGCCCAAATTTTTAGTCGGCCCTAATTTTAGTCACCAAGCCAAAATTCAGTCACTTACTAGTAGGGCCGACTAAGTTTTGGCCGATTAGGTGCTCGAAAAAATGAGGGTCAAAAGTGACATGCCCCCAAAGCCACTAGCTTTTTAAGAAATTGCTACAGAGTGTTTATTTTAAGTTGTCAAAAGGTTACAAACCTGAAGCAGCTCCCTTGAGCATAAATTGAAAAAAACTTGATTTAAATTGTCCGTCAAATATAAAGCAAGCAATATAGTTTTTAAAACTAAAACTTTAAAACGGCGCTGATCGGAGGGCGATGCTTACTAGAGGAAATACGGTGACCAAAAAGCAAACAAGCAAGCAAAAAGGAAATTGAATTCAAAAAGGATTTGATTTTGATAATAGTAATTAGCTGTGCGTTTTAAGAACTATATAAAAAAATTATTATAATTGTTGCTGATTAAGAATTTCATTTTTCATTATAAATATTTTGAAATATTGAATATAGTTAAATGAAAGTGAAAATATATTGTAAAATTTCCTTTGTTTTAATGGGAGACATTTTGATACAAGACTACTAGTCCCATAGATTTATAAAGCCCGAAGGGCTAGATGTCGTGATTTAAGCCATCGCAGGCAAAAGAATTGAATATCGGAAAAAATTATGCTGCTATTGTTTTCGAAAACCCGAGAAGCTTCTGATTAGTCAAGTACTGAAATTCTATTGTAATGGCACCTTAGGATTTCCTACCTAATTAAAACACTTTTCAGCAAAAGTTTGACATCTAGCCCCTTGGCCTTTATGAATCTATGCGCTGGCCCTGACAATTTGATCCTCCCCTGGAAGAAATTTCAAACTGCTTGAATTGATAACTTTAACTATCACAAACTTGACCTTGTCAGTCTAATGCCTCAGAAATGTAATTAATTCGCTCCATCTTTAAAAAGCTTAGAAATTGTGCGTTTGTTGAATAAAAATATCGAGAAAAAAAAATATGAAAAAGTATACAAAATTATTTTGTCATTTTAAAAAATTTCGTTTTTAGGTTATAGTGTAGTGAGACATTTCATTTTTGTTTAGTCACTACATTCTGGCTTGTACTACAATCAGGGTCATAATATATTGGCACTTTTGGCTAATTTACAATTTTTCGAAAATTGAAGTTCGAGCGAGAATGTCAATTTTTAGGCCTTCAAATGAGTCATCGAGTTTTTCGATCTGGAGGGTTTATGGTTTCTAGGCTATATTTCAAGCCCTACTGGACCATTTGTTGAACTTTGGACCTCAACCTAGGTCCAAGTCTTAAGTCTAGCGTTAAAACTAGAGTAAAAAGCTCCTTCGAACCTACTTTAGAGCATTACAACTTCGATTGTGGTTGAAAAACACCGGTTAATTTCCCTTTTGTCAAGTTTCTGTTCCCGTGTCTTTTGAAATTAAAAATACCTGATTTCTGCTCTGCGGTGGGTCTAATTAGGAGAAAACTCCAAAAATGTGCTTTTTTCCTTTTTTCCCGCAATTTTGAAAGGGTTTTCTAAGGTCAAAATCAATTTGTTTGTGAAATAGTTAAACTTTTGAAAGATTCCTTTTAACGAAAAGGTCAAAAACGTGAAAATTTCAGAAACTTTGACTTTTTTTTCAAGTTTAGCTCCTAAAAATTGACAATAAGGCGGTTTGAGCCCGAAAAATACTGAAACTTGAAATCGACCCCCCGAGCAGAATTGGCATTGTTTCAGTCTTCAGACAATCATGGGGTTCTAAATATATTTGGCCTTTTGGCTATTAAATTTTTCGAAATTGAAGTTCGACGCAGAATGGCATTTTTAGCCTCAACTTGAGTTCATGAGTATTCAATCTTGGAGGATTTATTTGTTGCTAGGCTATATTCACGCCCTATGGCCATTTAATTTTGGATCCTCAGATCCTAAGGTCCTAAGGCTAAGTCTAGCGTTAAAACGCAGAGCTAAAACTGACCCGCGATCCTACGGGAGAGCCTTAAAATCGCGTGGGTTTGAAAACACCCCGGTGATTATTCACGTTGTGTCAGGAGTTCGTCCCGATTGTCTTTGAAAATTAAAAAGACCGAGTTCGCTCGCGGGGGGTCCTAAAAATTAGGGAAACTCCAAAAATGTGAAAAAAACCTTTTCCGCCATTTGAGGCTTTTCATAGGTCAAAATCATTTTTTTGTAAAGATTTCACTTTTGAAACGGCCATTTACGACAAGTCAAAAGTGATAAATTTTCAGAAATTTTGACTTTTTCAAGTGCTCCTTAATTTGACAAAAGGGATTGAGCCCGAAACCAATAGCTTGAAATTGAATTCGACCCCGCTGAGAAATTTGGCATTTTCCAGTTTCTCAGACAATCAGGGTCATTATTATTGGCACTTTGGCTATTGAATTTTCTAAATTGAAGTTCGGCGAGATTCAATTTAGGCCTTCAACTTGTTTTCATCGAGTTTTCGATCTGGGAGGGATTTATGGTTTCTATGCATATTTCAAGCCCTACGGACCTTTTGAACTTTGGATCCTCAGATCTAAGTCCCTAGTCTTAAGTCTAGCGTTAAACTCAGGTAAAACTCCCTTCGAACCTACTTAGACACTTACAAATCGATTGTGGTTTGAAAACACCCCGGTGAATTTCCCTTTTGTGTCAAGTATTCTGTCCCTGATTGTAGATTTAATGTAAATTTTTTGGATGGAAAGGTTTCTTGACACTTCGATCTCCATTCTTGCAGGCAACTTCGTCAGGATAATTGCATTGTCCAGAGCGTTCACCGGTCGGTTGGAAAAACAATCCACCTGGGCATGGCATACGGATGGATCGTGAGTTTGTACATGCATAGAAATGGTCACACGTTAATGGATCAGGGATTTCACCGTATCCTTTGAAGTAGCAGAGATTGTTGTGTTTGGATGCTGGTTGACGGATCAGTGGAAGAATACCGGATACTGGTTGAAAGAAGTAAACAAAATACTGGTAAGGAGAGATAGTTATATTCATATTTAGACAAATAAGAATGGCGATACTACCTTAGGGGGTTAATTTCCGCGAGGATTATATTTCGCGAGTTTCGCGAGTTTTTTCGAAAAAAAAACAACTTTAGCAAGTTTTTTTCTAAGAAAGTGTGACCAGTGAAAAATAACAAAATTTAGATTGCTGTGTTATCAATAGTCTTTTAGAAGTGGAAAACGTTGAACTATCTTGGTGGATCTCGTTCTTTCTTTATAGTAGTCAAAGTTTGTACACAAAAAAGGTGATTTGCAGGATAACTGTGGTCTTTTTACAAATGTAATGATCATGAAAAATCAATGAAAGACTAATGATCTTCAATAACTTACAATCAAGTCCAGAGTATGCGCATTCGAAATTGACAGCGTGATCGCAACCCAAGACCTCTGGGTTAAATTTGGTGCCATTTTTGCATGTTTCATAACTTCCAATGTTATTTGAGCAGTAAATAAAAACATCACAAAAAGCTGCAAGTTGGTGGGGTCCATCATCACGGTTCTTGCAGAATCGGTTGAGTTCCTGTTCTGCTTCTGCTTGAGATGGTCTGTTTTCTCCTGGAGCACCTGGTTGTCCCGGCCTTCCTTGTTGTTCTTGGAAAAAATATTGAGCTTCTGGAGTCAAGTAACAGCCTGGCTTACTACATCTCTTTAATGTTGGTGGGAAAGGTTGATTGTCTAGAAGAGAAAGAATATATTCAACTTTGGGCTAAAAGTGTCAAAAAATAAGAACAGCAAAGTCTACTTTCATAAGCTCTTTACAGCATAGCTGCTGGTTTGCAAGCTATAAATAATGCTGGCTGATAAGAATTTTTCAAATTTTTAAGACGTGACCATAGAAAATGTATTGAAAAATGTTTCCTTGGGATAACGGTTGAAATGGTGAAAAGAATAACTATATGCTTCATTCATTATGTTTATTAAAAAAAATTCCAAAGATTGAATAACGGGTCACGTTGTCTGTTACAGATCTTGGAGTATGCAAAAAGATTCAAAGACTTTCATTTTAGAGAAAAAAGCTAAGAAGCTAATAACTTACTAGTCTGAATCGCACACTTATATAGATATACTTCCTATATGCCTTATCGGCCAAAACTTAATAAACGTCGGCCTTAATTATTAGTCGGCCCTAATTTTAGTCACCTCGTCAAAATTTAGTCACTAAAGGCCGACTAATAAGTAAAACCAACTAAAAATTTGGGCCATTTCTAAATTTACAAGTAGATGGAAAATAGGAGAAAGCTTAAAATACTGGAAAATAGAGGGGGCTTAATTATAAACATTTAATTTGGCCCTAATTTTCATTCCGCCCTAATTATAGTCACCAAGCCAAAATTTAGTCACTTAGGGCCGACTAAGTTTTGGCCGATAAGGTATATATAAGAAACCTTTTTCGCTAGAGGATGAGCAGAAGCCTAATAACTTACATGAGTCAGCGTTTAAGTCGAAGAAGTAATTCCCAGAATGAGAAAATGGATATTCATTTGAGATTTCTTCAAACTCTCGGGGGTCATTCAATGGAAATTCGTCGTTAAATGAACGTTCTTGTTTAAATTGTGGACGAGGTGGGAATTCGATGCCAATACCAATCTATTGATAAATTAATTACGAATTTTTTTAACACTTTGAGTAGTCGGGTAGACCGATTTTTATGTCCAAATTGATGGTAATTTTTCGGACCCCTGCTCCACCTCCTACAACCTAATGAATTATCCATCAAAAATACAATGGAGAAAATGAGAATCGCTTTTACTTAAATTTAAGTCCACAGAGATCACAAAACCTTTCCACATAAGTTTTCAACTCGCCATATGATGCTTAAACTAAAAGATTTTGATGTCATTAGCCAAAATTAAAATTGAATGCTTTTTCGTCAGCATTTATCAAATTTCGTTCCTAAAATTTCGATCCATAGTAGCGTCCCTGGTAAATATTTTTTTTGGACTAGTTATTGCGATGATTTATTTACCTCAAGAAGTCACGAATGTATTGGATCGCATTGAGTAAAATTTCACTTCCCGGGCTTAGATTCCACTGCCACTCTTTTAGCGGAAAAAGACCGGAACCTGGCTACCCAGCTGGCACATATACCGTTGTTTCCATGTTTACACGCTTTTTATTTATAAGAATCGTGTAAATCCATTTCATCATGAATATTCTTAACTGTTTTAAGAAAATTATTCTAAAATATTCTTACAGCATTCTTAAGTTGGGATCCTAATTCAAACTAGATTTAATTACTAGATTTAGTACATACGTCTCAAACATAAAATGGCATTTTTGTGAAAGGAGTGAGCCTTACTTGAAGGTAATTGACAATTTATAATTGAAAATACTCTAAAGTTGGCATTCTTAGCTTGAGTAGCAAACTTACATGATGGTGATATTCTTAGCATATTCTTAATTTTTTGGCCATTTTCATCATGGACATTCTTATAAAGTGTATTCTTATTAAAAAGAAAAGCGTGCATCTAATGTTCACAACGTCTATATAACGTTAGATGAACGTTGAAACAACGTTGTGTGCCAGCTGGGTAGTTGAAAAAAATGAGCTTTGGAGTTAACCAGTTTCCTACCTTTTCCCGCACCTCTAGAAAAACCTGTTTTTTACTTCAGCTAACCATCCCCGAAAAAGACAACAGTAAAATCCTGAAACAATTAGTTGAATCTTAGTTCTGGAGGGTGGAATCTCAACTAAACGACGGTAAGTTTTTAGCCGAATTGACATAAACTCGCATAAACTAAGTATGAAGTACTAAACAAGTAAATCTGAAGGAACACCTGATACTAGGAAAAAATTGAATGATGCCTTTAAGTTTTTTCTGGATGATTTCCGCTTTTTCCAGATACCTTATCGGGGAAAACTTCGTCGGGGAAAAGTGACGAAATTTTGGACAAGTGACGAATATTTTTCCCGACGAAAATTTTCCCCGGCCTTAATGCGTTTACCAACTACCAGCAAGTGACGAATTTTTCCCCGACGAAAATTTTCCCCGACGAAGTTTTCCCCGATAAGGTACTACTGAGGTTATGTATGCGTATTCTTCGGCACTAGATCCTGGTTAACTGGGGACGACGGTAAACAAGCACTGTCCTCCATTTTGCGGGTTAGAACTGCGGTTTATTCCAAATAGCTTCAGTCACTCTATCGTCCTCAAAAGTGCAAACACAAACTCGCTACTGTATAAACCTGCGAATGAAATCTTTGATTTACCTCAGCTCTTCCACATGGTGTATCTTGACTTCTGTCCAGAAAATTAACATTACCATTCGCGCCAAGGGTGTCATAAATGAATTTAGCGTATAATTGTCCATTGGTCAACTTAATCAAAGCCACTTGGAAAAGGTGACGTTTTCTCTAAAATAAAAAAAAAAAGATTTGATAAAAGGGTATCACGTGGGAAAAGTAAGCCTAAGAGTTAGGTAAGCGTAGGAAGAAAATTTGTCGGCAGAAGGGAGCTGAAAGCTGTTAATCAGCACTCTCTCGCCAACTTTTTCTCGTTCTCCTATTTAAAAAAACATCCCCACCCTTATCTTCCCGCCCTCTGAAATGATTAATTGACAGGCTAGTTTGCTAGTTTGATAAAAAGATCGGTCCTGTGCTGTACGCATAAATCTGTGTTCGGCACATTCGAGATTTCAATTCTGAAACGGAATTGCTAAGCTATATATCTGCTCTTGTTTTAATTTCCCTATCTATTATTAACGAGCGATTTTCTAGACATTGGATAGCTCAATTCATAATGCCCTTAATTAACAGTAGATTTTACAGAGAATGTTATTGCTCCAAATCAAATTACCTTGTCCCAGGCTTTATTAACGATACTGATACACGCCAGAGAATACCCTGGTGTAGGATGGTAAGTTCCCCCTCAAAAAAAACTTCTCAAAACAATACGTCATAAAGATTTATGACGGTGCAAAGTTACACTACAATGCAACAGCTCAATCGCATTTTAGAACAGGAGAATGGGACATTCATCCCACTGGTTTTCTCCTCAAATGGTGGCTTGAGCAAAGAGACCAAACGATTTTACGCTCGTTTACACTTATTTTTGTGTAACGAGAAAAAATTCATTTAGTTTGATTCGGTCAGCTGTGGCTCCAGGGGAATAAGGCGGGTTCGCGGAGGTCGAAATCCTTGCAACGTTACAAATCATTTTCAGAAGCTCGTTTTGGGCTCAAACAAAGCGTTTAACTAATTAGAATAAGATTCAGTCTAGGCAGATGTTTTTTCATTTTGAAATTTTGCGTAATTCGCAAAAATCCTCAATTTTGCGCTATTTTGATGACGTCATAAAATTGAAATTCCAATAACTTTTGATAGAATCATCAAAATAATTTCAAACTTTCACCAAAGATGCATTTCAATGCAAATTTTCAAAAGATTTCAAAAAATTTTCAAAATCTTGATGACGTCAGCATTTTTTAAGGATTTTAGTTTTTTGGCTAAAAAGTGATGACGTCATCAAAATTTATTAAAATCTTTTTCTAATCCTAAAAACATTAATAATATGCATCTTTGGTCAAAATTTGAAATTATTTTGATAATTCTATCAAAAGTTATTGGGATTTCAATTTTTATGACGTCATCAAAATAGCGCAAAATTGAGTTTTTTTGCGAATTACGCAAAATTTCAAAATGAAAAAACATCTGCCTAGACTGAATCCTATTCTACTTAGTCATACGCTTCGTTTGAGCCCAAAAGGAGCTTCTGAAAATGATTTGTAACGTTGCAAGCATTTTGACCCCGCCTTAATCCCCTGGAGGGTGTGTTTGAGAGTTTCGAGGTCCTGGAGGCACCAGAGACACTCTACTTTCAATAACACGACAGCTGATGCTGAAATCACAAATTTGTTTTGTAACGTCTAATTTTGTTTTTATTGTTGTTGGACGTGTATTTGAGCATCTTTTTGGTTTGTCCTTTTTGGCGTTTTTCAGGATTTTTTTTGTTTTAATTCACAGGTCTTGGTCTTTCCCATTTTCTCATTTTTGGGGTAATTTATGTATTTTATTCAAAACTAATATATTCAGTTATGCGTTGAAAAATGACTTCTAATACTATTTATATGCAACAACTCCAAAAAAGAGAAGTAATCTTACGCGTTCAAAAAGCCATTGTCTGCTGGATATTATCTAGAGTTATCAATAAAAATAGAAAAAGCTGATAAACGAGGTTGACTACTTACCAATAAGGTTTTGGTATTGATGGTGTTATACATGTTATTCCAAGTAAACACATTAATTTCATCGATGCTTGAAACTGACATTGTGCGCCCCTTGATTGGACTGCGAACGTCTTTTGCCCAAAAGTCTACAGCACCATTACCGAATGCAACATTAAACTCATCGACAATTCTTTTCAAAACATCAGAACGTAATTGCCGCCTGTCATTGTTATGTTTAAATGCGTGTACGGTACCTCGATCATATTCTAACCAATATGGTGCAATGACGTTGGCAGCAAGTGTTTTCACATTTGTCGGGCATCTAGTTAATGCATTATCGGATTCTTCGTCCATCATGATAATCCCATTGTAATTGACCTTAGAAAAGAAAAAGAAATCTTATTAAAATGTTTGTTGTTTCTTTCCTGTGGCTCATCCAAATATTTAAGTTTTAATAATAGAAATAAGGCAATATTATTTGTTCGAATTACAGAGGGATTGGATTTTGAAAGTATATTAAGAGAGCCTCTCCCTGACCGGGACTGAGTATGAAATAGCAGAAGTTCGAATTAGCGTGAGTTTACTGTACTCAGAGCATAGGCGGTTTTAGCCCCTGTCGAACTGATCAGGGGAAGATATTTGTAATTGTAATTTCATTGTTTTTTAACGAGCGTTACACTCCTTTGCGTGTTTCCGACGTACTTGCTCCATTGTTTTAAATGCTCTATAGTGCTCGGTAAACACCTACTTAAGCCATGCCATCACGAAGAGAAAATAATGTTCATTTTTAACTAAATTTAAGAGCACAAGATTTAAAGGGGGCTTTGTACTTTTACGTGACGAGAATGACCCTTTTTTAGTACGGTATTACGGGATTTGACGAAAAAAGAGACGGGAAAACAGTATTTTAAAATCAAACATTGACGGTAATTAGCCTTATTTTTGTCGCTATTCCGGTATTTTAACCTCTACAAACCCGTGTTACGGTGTTATCATTTTTTTCAATTTTTGGGATTCCGGGTTTCAGCAAAAAATTTGACGAGAAAACGATATTTCGAACCTCTACCCTTCCTGTTAAAGACCGTGTCTTTGTATTGAGATGCCCTGATGAGCGTCGAGAGAAATTTTGAATGAGCGTTTCAGCGTTGTCATTTGCTTTCTTAATTAACATTACCGGGTGAGCAAATAAAACCGCATATCTAGACATTGGAACCTAAGATAGGTGTTTCAGTTTTTTCAGTCTACCTAACCCCAATTATTTTAAAGGAAATGACATACATTTTGTGTATTTCTATGTTTTGTGTTGAATATAAAATACACACAAGTACACACCAACGTTGCTCTTAATCAATTAAAATTGCAGGGTGTTCAGTAAAATAAGGCTAAAAATCCAGGGTGTCCAAAAATAGTAAAAAAAATCAAAAGGGGTTCTGAAAAGTCGGGAAAAATCCAGGGGGTCACCTTTCCCCGAAAGACCTCCTCAACATAGGGGGTACAATTATTTTTTCTGGAAGGAATAGCCATTGTATTAATTGTATTTTAGTACTTACAATTACAAACTGCTCGAGTCTGGCTCCAAAATACGAACAGTTGTTATTTCTGATAGGATATCGAAAAGTTCTTCCTGGACGCGTAAGAAGCGGTGGGCCGAAATCACCTAACTGAGTTGTCAATAGTCGGTCTACAGCTTGAACAGCCAGTACTGAAGCAAAAACCAGTATTAAGATCCTCAACATCTTTCAAATTGTATCAATTCCAACGTTCGAATGGTCGATTTGAAAATGATGGAAAAATAGTTAAGAAAGTGGCATTTTATACATTTAGAGTTACATTGTCGGAGTCATTCTAGAGTTTTTACTAAAGTACACTCCCATCGAATCCTTTAAGTTGTTGTTAAGTACAGAGAGCCAATTAGGAAACTTCTACAAAAAAATTCAAGCCGACATTGTTATAAGCTGGTTATGTAATCGGGCTTAGGATTTTGTTGAACTATTTTAGGTAGATTGAAACAGTGTTTTAATCTTTCCGGAAATCTATATAAGCAACTGTTTCAATGGCGGATCTAGGCGAATGTTTTCTTTCTTTTATTTAATTTACAGTTTTCATTATTTGATGTGTTAGGACCGTCAAATTTAGACGGATATTTTTGGAAACCACGTCCGTTTTTAGGTTCCTTTTTGTTCAGTGATCTGATTTACAGACTAATCCTTTTAATACGCCTTTTCGAGCGTATTCGCGCGGTCAGGTGCGTGCCACTTAATTATTTAATTATCCCCCCTAAACTCGATCAAGCCCTTTTTTGACACATTTTTCTATTGTCTATTGGTGCGAAAAAAGGACTGGACTGCTACGGTCGAAAAGGTGTATAGCTTGTTTGTTTTTTCTACCAAAGCTGCAGTGATTTATTCGGAGGGGGACCCAAGCATAATACTCGCTATGTTTATACATGCATTTCTATTTCTATTTGGTTGAGTCGCAGGAGGCTTTGAAGCCCATTTTCGCAACTATAGACGCTTTCAATTAGCGCCCAGTCAGCACCTTGAACTGACTACCCAATTCCCCTCACATGACATGAGTTGACCCGGGTGAAGGTTCATTCACTTTCCAAGTGAACCGCTGCGAGTGGGAATCGAACCTCAGTCGCCTGTGCAGCAACCAAGGTCAATAACCACGCCTTGCAATATCAATAAGTTCAATACTGACAGCTATGTCTGGCAATAATGTCGCTATTTAAATGCAGGCAACTAAATTTGCCAAGTTTTACTCTGTGAGAAATGCATTTTTTCCTGTTTCCTTTCGCTGCCTTGACCCCCATAATATAAAAGTTTCGCAAGTTCTCATAATCCTGTAAAACATGGATTTACCTATGTTTTGGTTAGTGGCTGTTCTAGAATAAGAGGCTGTTTTGTTGATCGGGATTATATTTTCGTCTGGTCGAATATTAAAGATATATCCTGGCCTTTTTGATCAGCGGTTAGTTAAACCGGGAATTATTTGTTCGCATGTGTTAGTCTAAGAGACGGACGTGCTGTATGCAATCCACACCCTACCAACAGTTAATACCTTCAAGTAACAGATTCAAATTATACAATAACTTGAACTACATATCTCTTTTAATCTGCAACAGATGATCTTAGTTTAAGCGCATGACAAAAAGAAATTATTTGGAACGAACGCAGTATTTTCAACTACTGTATAGCTGTATCCTAAAAGTAATTCTTTCCTCAAAAAGCAATCAGTGTGTTATCCTTAGATGAATAGCTCAGCCCAAGGTGATCTCTTGGCGGCGGTGTGTATTTCCATGAACATATAAACGACTGGACGTCGATCTTTTATTGTGTCTGTTAAGGGAGCTTCGTTGCCGCCTGTATTTCAAAATTGGTATGAAAAATCCGACAATATTCCGTTACAATTTTATTCCTTTGAATTACTTAGGTAAAAGAATTGATAAGGCTTGAACCACTTGAACATTACTTCATTAGTAATTCATAAAAGAATTATTCTAGATTTTTGTGCAAGTGTGCTGAAATGCAGAATTTAAACTGCGTGTATATTAATCTAAATAAGTTTGCGTTTCTCTATGCGTCTATCTTATCGTTTATTATGCGTCTATATTTTTGAATCACTTGTCACTCCAATAATTTGTTTTAAGACTTGAAAAAAAAAAGTATGCCAAAGTTGAGAGCCTATGTCATGAGAACATCATAATTTGAATCCCATACTATCTAAAATCATTCCATACTTTTCAGTCAAAATTTAGAAATGTTAGTCGGACTTTTCACAAGCTAACGATGATTCTGTCTCTGTTATTTTTGTTATGATATAGATAAAAGACTTGACAAAGGTAGGACAACAGAGACTTTTGTCGAAGTTTTGACGTTGTTAGCAAGGTATTCTCAAGAAATAAGTAATTACGGACAAAAGGTTGTAGATTTTTCAAAAATGTATGAAAAATTTCAAAATAAACTCTGAAAACCCATTTTTTTACCAGGGCTAATGTTGTTTTTATTGGATTCGCAGAGTTTGGGTGATAATTCCAGATGCCAAATCCACCTGACATTGAAGGAAATGAATTTTTACAAAGTCTTCAGGCTATTTTTTTGTCTGAGATTGAAGATTGAAGGTTCAACTTCATCTTTTTCGAGAAGACTTCTAATTTGACCATACTTGAGATGGTTTAATCAATTATAAACAACTTTTCAGAGCTCTCAGATGCACCCACCACCTGTGTGGCTGAAGTTCACCTTTTTTCAGTCATTTTTAGAGATGAAAGTCTAAAAATCGCACGGATCGGAAGCAAAAAGTGTAGGTCTTTTCTGTCAAATAACCACTTGTGGTTCATTTGGGGAATTTCCCAAGAGTCAAAAAGGCTTTTCTTGGCACTATTGAGGAATTTTTGAAAAGTTTACAGACCTTTTGTCCATGATTGTATATCATCAAAATTTATTGTTTCATTTTATGTTTTTAACGAGGCGTCAGCGAAGCTAGCAGTTTTTTTTACAAAAGTATAAATGAGATGGATGTCCAGTCGTTTATATGTTCATGGCATTTCTCATTCTTATTAGATATAACTTTTAGAAATTTCTAGCGCCTTTGATATTTTTTCTACGAAACTGTAGCAATCAACTCGAAATTAGCCAGACCACCCTGGATCTTTTATTTTCCAGACCACCCTGGACGACACACCTCCTCAACATAAGGGGTTACAGACGCTACTTCTGGAATTTCTAAAATTTCTCGAAGCCTTCGGATATTATTCTTAAACTTTTCGGTATTACTTAAAACTGTTTTTAAAACGTTCCCATGTTCACCATTTAGTGTTCTAGAGATTGAAAAGCCTTTTATTGTTCTAAACTTATTTTGGTATTTTTTCAATCGGCTTAGACTTATGTTTTTATAAAGTTTGTTCTTATAAAAAACGTTTATTGAGATCAATATGTTTTCTAAGAATCTTCTAGAAAAACCCTCAGGATTTCGACCTGTTCCACCTCTTCCTTATCCTTTTATTACATTACTTCGGCAAAGCTTAACAGTACATCATGACTGTTTGACCAAGACTGTTTTAGATTATCATCGCTTTATTTAAATTGAAATCTTTTTTCCTGTTTTGAATGAAGCGAAGCAACAAAACAATTTATTCAAAACAAAAGCAGATTTAGTTGCTATATCTATATACAGTCGACGCTCTTTGATTCGATTTTCAAAAGGAATAGATTTTTTTTTCGAACAAGGGAGCGTGTGGAATATTAGAGCGTCGTTTCTTGTTGAAGATGACTTTCACAATATTATCGAATAACGGAGTATATCGAATAGTAGAGCGTCGAATTAGAGAGCGTCAACTGTATTTTTTAGTGTTGATACTACATCCAATTTGTTAATATAATGATTATCTACCTGAGTTCACTGTGGGTAATTACTGAACAATTATGCTTACTAACCAACTGTCTGGGCAACTACTTCCTTGTGCTTGCAACATTATATTACGAAAAGATTTTCTTTTGAGCATTCTTAAGGGAAATTCAACTGACATAATTCAAGATATTCATGACGTAATGTTTTCTACGGAAAGACCCCGGTTTTAGTCAGTAGTGGCAAATTTAAACTAGACAAAAGTTGTATAAAATTTGCCACTACTGGCAAGAACCGGGGTTTTTCCGTAGAAAACATTACGTCATGAATATCATGAATATTCCAATACCATTAAAATTTCCCCGGCATAAGAGCTTGAGACCAAAATGCTAAAGAGAACACGTTTTTATAAGCGTACTTAAGTGACTCGGTTGTTCAGCCTCATTGTTCTTTTGAGCCTCAAAAAAAGGGGTAAATCGAGAGGATTTAGCATAGCTATTTTGCAATCTGGGACTTTTATACTAAGATAATGCTTAAGCTTTTCAAAGATTTGAGCCTGGTTAAGTTTGTCAGCGTTGTACCCATGAATAGGAACTTGTAGTCCATAATAGTATAGTAATAATAATCTAATAATAGCATAATAATCTTCCAACCTGTTGGAAGCAACCTTCATTAAAACAAATTTTTGTGTTTAAATTGTAAGGGCTTTATTACCCATAGAATGGGGTTCTTTTATGAAACTGTACATCACTTATTACAAAAATGAATTTTGGATTTCCCCGCTTTTTAAACATTACTCTGAAGATGTTTTCTTATACAGGGTGTCCCTAATAAAAGTATCGAGTTTGAACATGCGATTGAGTAGAAAGTTTTAAGTGTGTATTCACAAAATTGTATTTTAAGCTCTCCCTCTTTTTTTTTTGTAATTACGATTAATTTATACGTTGTAACTACCTTTTGTAATGAGCCTATGTGATGGAGAACCTTCTTATATTTTAGCGATAACACACACAAACTTTTTTACTCAATCGCATGTTCAAACTCGATACTTTTATTAGGGACACCCTGTAGAAGAATAAAGTTTAACCACTGGGTCATTATCTCTACAATAAATAGAATTCGTATCCTCATTTAATACTTCCGCTTACTCAGTCATTAAAAAGGTAATTACTTCCATACAACAATCAGCCCCCGTCTTTGAATGACGGGATCAATTCAAATGTCACTCCTTTCAATGATGTACCAGGGGGTATTGTTTGATTAAAATTTGTGTTTTTATTACTCGAGGGGAATGAAGATCTATAAACGAACTTATATTGTCAATATTTCTTCATGGTATAATTTTAGCTTTTTCGTGTGTTTGTTTTTCAATGAAAATTACTGTAAGTTAATTCACGCACACGGCGTCAGTGTCAAGGTTTCCAAAACATTTGTTTATAATTGTTTTTAGTCCTATTTTAGGCGTACAAACTTTTGCAAGCAGAAACTTTTGCGAAATTTAGGACATTTACTTTCGTGAATTTGAGGAAAAAGTGTTTTTTGCGAGCATAAAATTTCGCGAATCGTTGTATAAGAATGAGGATTTTTGAACGAAAATTGGCTAAGTGACAAATGCTCCTTGCATCCGATAGTTGTTCTTTTATAGATTTTCAAAGTTTTTAAGAACTTTTCGCAAGAATAGACTTTCGCGAGTTATCCTATTAAGAATTTTCAAAGACATTAACTTTCGCGAAAAAGGCCAAACATTCGCGAAATTCGAAAATATTTCTGCTCGCGAAAGTTGTACGCCCAAAGTAGTCCTACTCTCAAGTCGCTAAAAAGTAATCACTCATTGGTCTTCTATTATTCTTTCACTGATTAATTACGTGATTTTAGTTCTCAAGATACCTTGTCTTAAAACAGACCCGAATTCTGATTTCGAGTGACCTTTTGATACCCATGATTGTTTTTATGTCATTATTTTATTTCTGATTACGGCTTATAATAACGAGTTTATAATTTAATTGGTACCAAATGAATTTTGTTTTCTATGCCGTTTTTTTGGAAATTCCATTAGTTTTGCAAATTATTAAGATTTTGAATTTAGACTTGATATTTTACTAAGATGAGAATTCATTGTAACAATGTCTTTTTATCGAACTTTGAAGGATCGAACAGTTAAGGTTGTATATGTAATACCAAGGTTGCTCGACTCCAAAACACAGTATTCATGATATGCACCATTGCAATGTCTTTCTCTGACCCAACAACTGATTGGTTGTAAGTGACGTACTGACTGACTTTTCGTCACTTACAGCCAATCAGCTGTTGGGTCTGTGATGTAATGTCAGAAGACATTGCAATGGTGCATATCATGAATTTTAACGTAATCTAGGTACTTGTGACTATAAAAGTAAGAAATATGTATGACTGAGGTATTTTCTTTTTCTCTAGAATTCTGCATCTGATTTGGACCTTAAGGCTAACCAGCCTTAGTCAGATACCATCCTGAACCGAAGCCATTTCACGCCATTTCACGGTCGAAATGGATCATGTGTAACCAGGAATGCTAACGAATTCCCGTTGGCTAAACGCAAAAACATTCAATAATTTAGGCCAAATGAATGTCGTTATGAAAGCACGGTGGTCCTTTTGACTCATCATTCCTTTCGACCCTGGAATGGCCTATTAAATAATATTTTACATAAATAGATTCGTATACGTTTCTTTCTTTATAAAAGGACATCCAAAATTTTTGAAACCTTAGGATGTTCGTAACTTTTTTGAGCTTTAAGCCTAAAAATATTTTTAACATGTTCTTAATTTGACCATTTTGTGAATACTTTTGACCATTTTCCTAAGAAATATAGGGTGTTTTTGAGTCCACAAAGCTATGAAATGTTCTTAACGTGTTCTTAACATTTTGGCTATCGAATGTTCTTACATAGTTTGTTCTTATAAAAAAACGTGTATATGTCGATCAAAACGTGTATCATTCTACCAATCCAATATATTTCGTCTTTTAAGGTCACGGCAAAATTGAAGACGTAATAGAAACCGAATGAAATAAAACGATGAGCAATATCCACGTAGCATGTTATATCATCCTCTTGGTAACACTAACTTTCTCTCCGCCATGTTGCTATGGTAACAACCCAGCAGTGGCTGTTGACAACCGAACCATATTAAACATCGCATTTTTTACACCTGAATCATTCCGTGACATATATTGTTTGCATTCAGCTGTTGAGTTAGCTGTTAGTTATGTCAATAATAATGATTCCATTTTGCCGAATCACAAAATTGTTATCAGTCGATATCCTCTTCAAGTCGATGTGAGTACGAATTATGTACCCTTTAAAGTTTTTCTTTTTAACTAAGAGTGATATCGTTTGCTTACTCATCACTTTTAATTCACAAGCTTTCTCACATTACATTGACACGGATGTGGAGCAAGATTGGTCAGAAACAGGAAAAGAAAAACATTTCTTTTGCTATATCAGCATAATATGACAAGAGACAGACACTGTCCTGATATGAGACATGTGTCTGATATGAAACGGGAAGACTTATGTAAAAATAAAACCTTTAAAAATCGGAAATCTGTCTGCAATGATATTTCCACTTTTCTTTTTAAATATTTTCCCGCTGTTTTACCCCTAAAAAGCGAAAAATAACTATAGTGTATAGATAACATATTTTGCAGTTCTTTGAAGGGCTTCAATTTTTTATCTAAAATAAAGAAAAATTTGAAAACAGATTTGAGCGAGGCTTCTTCACTTTTGGGTTAGGTAATTGTCCTTGATGATTTCTTTCCAACGGCTTTTAACTTTTTATATAGTGTAAATCGATGCCGAGAAAGGGTAGAGATGAATTGATTTTCAAATTTCTTTCATGTTTTTACAGGTTACGCGAAACTTAGCTGGGAACCTGGCGCACCGTTTCTTTCAGATGATGGGTGATAACAAAGGAACAATTCAAGGGATGATTGGACCAGCACAATCGAAAACTTTTCTCGCATTACAACAATTTAATACCAAATACCTGATCCCTAATGTAAATATCTTTTCACACATTTCATGAAATCATGAAAAACAACCAAAATTTTTGAAGCCTAAGGATGTTCTTAACTTTTTGAGTTTTAAAACATTTTTAGAAAAATGTTCTTAACATATTCTTATTTTCACCATTTTGTGAGCCTTTTTGTCCATTTTCCTAAGAAATTAGCTATTTTAGAGTCCATGAAACCTTAAAATGTTCTTAACTTGTTCTTACCATGTTGGCCATCGAAGCCTTATGTTCTTATATAGTTTGTTCTTATAAAAACACCTGTATGCCTAGGTGGTACTGATCTGGACGACCGACGGGGACATGCCGTTGGTGCCCGGAAAATGGACCCAGTCAGACACCAATTTTAAGCAAAGATTGGACCCTGGGAGACATAAATTAACTGAGATACGGATTCTAACAGACATAAAGTGCATCTTCGACTATATTTCTCGATATATCGAAAACGCATTAATCCAAAGTCTTTCCGTCGGCTTCTCTTGTTAGACTTAGACCCGATAAACTGGTCTCTTTAAAGTGGGGGCGTACGGTTTTTCGGAATTGCGGAAATCGACCCTTTTTTATTTGGAACTTCGGAAATCAGGCAAAATTCTTTCGGTATTTGGGAATTCTGAATTTGTTTCGGTATCGAAAATCCATGAATTTTTTTTTTTTGATTTTTTTTCACGGAATAGCACATTATTTTGTTTCAATTCTCATGGGTTGGTAGAAGTAGAAAAGTTCTATCTCTTATCTCATATAGATTGGATATGCAGCATTGACAGACCAAGAGACATCATTCTCAAAAGACTACGACGTTCGTGTCAATCCAAAGATCAACTCCTTTTTGGACGCCACTCTTCATTTGTTTAAGAGAGCTGGATGGAAGAAATGTGGGATTCTGTATACACAAGGAGATGATTCAAACAGTAGGACCAACAGTAAGGTAAGATTCCATAAAAGCGACCGTAGTGCAGTGGTAGAGCATCCGGCTAGGGTTTGCAAGATTGTGGGTTCAACCCCCAGCCGGGTCATACCAAAGATTCCCAAAATGGTATTTGATGCCTCTCTGCTTGATGCTCAGCAGTTAAGAGAAGGATCAAGGGTAAGTGGAGCAATCCAGGGAGAAAGAGTAGCGCCCTCCCCTACCTTCGGGTGGATAGGTATCGAAAGAGGAGCCTTCGGGTCGCCTCCAACTGCGGTCGCAGACTTACTACTAGAAATTCAATGTATCTGTTTCTTCTTACATTTCTCAGTAATTGTGATACGACTTTGATCTGTTGACCCCTTGACAACAAATAGGACAAAGGGACACCAGTAACACGTGACATTTCCATATAATTGATAATACACATCAGTTTCTCTAACAAACGCAAAGGGAGGATTGCATCCTTCATGCAATAAACTGCTAAACGTCTTCGTGTCTGACTGTTCCCATTCTATAAAGTTGAATTGACACATAATTAAGTCTCTTTATGGCGAACTTACAGTTGAATCTCTCTAATTCGATCTTTGAGGGCCCAAAAGATCTTTTCAAATTAGAGAAAGATTCGAATTACAGACATACCCTACTTCCCATCTGAGGGGTTCGAATTACAGAGAGTTGACTGTAGTTAAGACCTTGGATTTTCGAAAATGAGGACTGATTTCTATAATGCGGAAGAAATTTCTTTGGGAAACTGAGCTCCATCAAATCAGAAGAATGTAAAGAAATGGAAAAACAGCTTCTTCAGAACAATAGACAAACGGCTCGTCATATACCAGGTCCTTTGCCCTTAAGGGAGTTTGTTTCGAGCTAATGGATTTCTTTTGTTGTTGTTTTAAAAAAGTTGTATAATTAGCGTGGTATGACGAAATTCTTTTGTTTCAGGTCAAATTATGCGTAAACTTTAGGGGCTTATATTTTGGGGAGACCTCTTTTATACCAAAAGATACCTATATTTTCTTGCTCAGAATTTTCTAGCGATTCTAATGATATAACGGCATCATGACCGCATTATTAGATTAAAAGCTAAAGTGCACGAAAATAAGAAATCAATTCAGTCAAATCTGAATTTTTATCAATTTTTTTAGAAATAATTTGGTATCATTGTGATGAGAATTTTTCAGACTACAAGTTAGTGTAAAATTTGTTAATGGATACTGAAAGTTTAAAAAGTAATAGATCAAAAACGAAAAACATAAAACTAAAGTCTGTCCAGATATAATTGGCAGTGGAAACAAGAATGCCTGTAACTTTTGATAGTCAAATATAATTATGGAATTTTTTTTTGTTTGTTTCAGAGAATCAAAAGCGCTATATTTGAATGTATTTTTGGTTGAAAAATTTGCGATTTTTAGCGGTTAAGGTGGTAGTTAACTGAGAAATGGAAAAAGTCATTTTTTTACTTTTTTTGTAATAACTTTTGAAATATTTAAGACATGTCAATGAAACTTTCCACAATGGTAGTAAAACTATTAACAATGAAAAATATGAAAAAAAAATTCTAAAAATAGCACAGACGGGGGTGATACTGACTAGGGGGTTACGTACTATAATTTTCTCCATACAGGTTTTTAAAGACTTCTAAAACGTTTTAGCAAAAGATTTTTGGTATGATGGTTGGTATTCATCAAAAGCAGAGGATAAGTGAAAAAAAAAATTTAAATTCTTTTCCAGGGGGTCTGGAACCTAAAAAACGTAATTTTTGAGATTTAGAACCAATGACAGATTTTTTTGAATTTTTTCTTCACTTATCCTCTGCCAAATGGTACAAGAAACAACCCCTGAAAATTTCATGGAGCTAGCAATTCTCAATCCCGAGAAAAACCTGCATAGGCGTTAGCAAACCCCCGGAAACGCGTTATGAGAAAATCAAGGAAAAAAACAAAAATGCGTATTATTTTAAGCTTGAAAGCTCTTTTTAACAAATTTCTTCACTGAATAGTCATCAAACCATACAGGTCTCATAAATCAAAGATAAGAATTTCATAAAAATTGATAAATTATCCAAAAATCAACAAAAACATGTTGCGCTTAACAAGTCACGTAAACATAATAATTAATAGCAAAGTTTGCGGTGATCTTGCGAAAACATCAAATTTGGGTGGAAACTGCCAGAAAAATGTGACCAAATGTTCATTAATAGTCCAGGGTGACTCTCTGTAGGTATAAAACTTTTCTGATGCATATTTTTATCCATATAGACTTGAATTGACAATGAGCGGACTTGACCGAAAGCGGTTTGAGTGGTCAAGTAAGTGTCAGATGACAATGCGTTTCTCGAGAAGTTACTTCCAGTTCATTAAAAAGCACATTTCCATCTTTGTTACATCATGTTGTGCTTGGAAATATCTCATTTACATTTAACTTCACTACAAAACATAATGTCAGTCACTAAAAGCGCGATGTTGATGCCCAAAACAAAATGGCGACAAATTGAAAGTTTTTCGCAGAAATCCTACAACATAACCAATGTACAGCAACTTTCTAGCTTCCTTAGAGTCTATTCTTCATTTAAATGAAACATTTCCATCAAAGAGATTAAGTTTCGATCTAAAACTTGCAGAAACTTGCCAAATATTCTGTAGAATCATGCTTACAGCTCTGTTTTTCGGTTTGTTTTGATATATTGCACTACTGAGGCTACCATCTTTAATTTTAAAGATGACGTAATGCCACGGGAAAAAACATTTTGACGCTCGAAAAGGGCGTAAAAAGAGCTTTCTTTTGGCGTATCACATTGCTATGTTCCGGCCAAGATTGAAGAAATAAGTCCTTAGCAACGGGATTTTTTCTGTTACTAGGGCGATTTTTCAAGCACCCAGCAGGATAAAAATGCTCACTGCGGCCTGAATGATAAAGATATCGCTCTGAAATTTTCAGGAGATGTTCAGAAAGGCCTAAGGATCTCGAAACTTCCAAAAACCAAAATTCGACAATTTTTTCGATGATTTTCCATTTCTCAGTTAACTACCACCTTAAATTTGCGATGTAAAAATTGAGCTTTTTTTCTACTTATGCTATAACGTTCATTTTTACACCAATGGTAGTTCAACCTTAGGTTAAGAAGTTTGTTAAATTTCAAGGCAAACAGAAAAGTCCTTCGGAAGATATGGGACCCGAAATACCCCTTAGTAGCACTTTTCTGTGAAATATCAAATCTCCAACTTATTACTAAAAACGGGGGTTATGTTATCTTTTTTTGAACAGTGCAATTAAAAGTTGTAAAATGTTAAGTGTTGGTGCATTGGTGTTATTGGTATCATTGATTATTTCGAAACAAAGCGAAATCACAGTATAATTGTTTTTATTGAAAAGATAAGCATAAACTTATATTGCCTTTGTTATTCTTAAGTCATTAAAGAACTTTGCTAATTCCCAAAACACTAAACATAGTTTGGCTATGAGGTCATTAAAGAGATCGTAAAATGTGTTATGGTCGAAATACTGTTTTATCAATCATATCACTACCCCCGTTTTTAGTAATAAGTTGGTGATTTGATATTTCACAGAAAAGTAGTACTAAGGGGTATTTCGGGTCCCATATCTTCCGAAGGACTTTTCTGTTTGCCTTGAAATTTAACAAACTTCTTAACCTAAGGTTGAACTACCACTGGTGTAAAAATGAACGTTATAGCATAAGTAGAAAAAAAAGCTCAATTTTTACAATCGTAAATTTAACCGCTAAAAATCGCAAATTTTTCAACCAAAAATACATTCAAATATAGCGCTTTTGATTCTCTGAAATAAGCAAAAAAAATTTCCATAATTATATTTGACTATCAAAAGTTACAGGCATTCTTGTTTCCACTGCCAATTATATCTGGACAGACTTTACTTTTATAAACACAGCATATAGAAACCAGTAGACTAGTAAACTAGTCGTTGAAAACAGACCCATATACAAAAAAATAAGCCCCAAATAAAAGAAATCGAAGAGGTGGTGTTGCGTGTCTTTTCTGAATTTCAACGACTAGAAGCTACTTCCCTCAAAAAACGTTGTTTAATTTTACAACCTTTTTTAGGCTTTTGAAAATCCATCCAACTTTTTTGACTAAATGATATTTCATAGTAACATTGGACATGGGAACATATAAGTAAATTAGCATTTCCAAAAACGCAATCAACAGAAAGAAAAATAAATGCAATTCCGCACGGGTCAGACATACAGAAATCTGTATGTCTCTCCTTACGATTTTAGGTGAAGAAAAAAGGCGTTGGAAGTAGCTTCTAGTCGGTTATTTTCCTTTTCTCTCACGCGCGCTGAATATTTAATTAGTGTTTACATTATTTGATTGACAGTTTTATTATAAGGTTATAAGTAATAACCGACTAGTTTACTAGTCTAAGAAACCAGCCCTCTTCGCATGGCGAGCCGTTTTTTCTGGACTTTTGGTAACGACCAAATTAAAGCTAAAACAAAGGAGTTTTCTATAAACACGATCAGAACACTTCGGGTAATCAGAGAAGCACTTTTTCTATTCCATCCCATTTCTCTGGTTCTATAGACTGGAAGAAAATTTTTACAGAAAACGGTTTTAGACACATTGAAAGCACTACTAATACGCATCTATGTATAAAAATCAGGAAAAACTAATGATTAAATCTCGAAAAAATCCCGGAAAACTGCTTTACCGGGATATTTTCGGATCTGGCAAAGATCGGGCTCCGCCACATTCAGTCGAGAACACCTTCAAATTAGCTTATCATAGGCTGATTAGCCTATCATAGGCTGTTTAGACTATTTTATATAGGCTAATTAGACTATTTTATATAGGCTATTTAGCCGAAAATCGATAAAAACCTCGATTTCTGACGAATATAAATAGTCGCGTCTTCTCTAAGAAATACATGGTTTCATGACAAATTTTGACTTTGGGTCAATTTTGGTTTAGGAAATATTCCACTTTTTGGTACTGCACAAGCCTTTTGTCGATTCAGCAGAACTTCATTATCAGAAAATTAGCCTATAATCGGTTAGTTAGCCGATGAATAGTAAATTTATTCATATTTCTGTTTCCAAAATTGAATGTTATATCAGTTTAAGTGAAAAAGATTCTTTTGGCTATGGGCAATGAAGTAATGATGAAAAATAGACGCGACTATTTTATTTCGTCAGAAATCGAGGTTTTTATCGATTTTTGGCTAAATAGCCTATGATAGGCTAATTTGAAGGTGTTCTTCACTGACATTCGAGAGTGTATGTTTACACATTATTTGTGCAAAAAATCAGTAAAAAAAATACCAAGAAATGCTTATTTTTCCTAAAAATGACAAAATGCCTTCTGTCCCAAAAAACTTATTTTTAGGCAGTTTTTGGCCAAAATTTACTCAAAAGATTTTTGTCTCAAATTCTTGCTCCGTCACATTTTGGATATTGTGCCATTTGCATCATTGTGTAAAAAATCAGAAAAAAACAATGAGCCAATCCCGAAAAAGCTGGTAACAGACGAACGGACGGACGGACGGAGATTGCTTTAATCCACAGGACCTCCGAGGTAGGTCCAAAAATGATTTTAATAAAAAAACAAGATTCGCACAAATGCGACTAAATATTTCCCCTTACACTTGCAGATGGACTGCCTGATCGAAAAAAAAAAACGTTTGAGGCCGTCCAGGCTTGCGCACTGCACTGGGCTCGACTTCAGTAACTTTCGAATTATTTATTATTTAAAGGTCTGATTGTAGCAGTTTAAGATTTTGAAAAAAATGAAAACTCGACCTCAGGCCCAAAAATCAAAATTTTCAAAAAAGAAATATGGTTTGTCTCTTAGCCAATCAGATTGCTTATATTTTTCAAGTTCAGGAAAGGAAAACAAAATTCGAGTTATGGAGCCAAAAAAGGGGAACATTCGATATATGGAGGTTTTTTTATAAGAGTTTATTAGGAAATTTTCATGCTGCCAACGAATTTGTTCGAGTTAAGGAGACGTTCGAGTAATAGAGGTTCGAGTTATGGAGACTCTACTGTATTTAAAAAAGTAAGCTCATCTCCAGGATAAGATGATAAAAACTTCGGGCATTACAATATGCTTATAAAAAAGTGTAGTCTAAAAAAATAGAGAAAAAAGGGCTCGGTACTGAAAGGGTTAACAGCATACACTCTTTTTTTATAAGAACAATCAGGCTTAGACTGAAACAATAGGTCTATTATTCTAGACAATAGAAAAAATAAGAACAAGCCTAGGCTTAACTCAAATTTCATGGTTCTTATAAAAAAAGAGCGTAGTGAGGGTTCATAACAAGAAAATGTCAAAGTGAGGAACGTTGCATATTGTAGTCATGTGTTTTAAAAATTACACTGAATGTAAACCTCAGATTAAACACAAAATGTATATTAATATATATGTATATAATGTATATTAAAAAATGTATAACAAAAGAACAGTAAAGCTAAGTTTGTTAAAAATCAAGGAAACCAGCACAAATGGGATAGGCCAAATCAGCAGTTTTTATTGGAATCATAAAGGCAAAGGTCAAGGAATTGCATTGTGACCGTTTTGTCATTTTTTTGGCAATGACTTCTTTAAGGGGCCATTCAAAAAGTACGTTCGTCGCTGAGGGGGGGAGGGGGTCAGCCAAAAAGCGAACGAAAACGAACAGGGGAAGGGGGCCAGAAATGGATTGGATTACCTTCATGTTTATATTTATGTGGAAGTTTGTTGATATATGAATCTCTTGACACCAATCTAATCCACAAAAGAGGAGATGCTTTATTCTATCGACCTCTTTGTCAAGAATATATGTCAACCTGAAATATCGGACAATAGTTTTTCTATAGACTTCTTTGTCGAGAATGTAAATCAATCTGCTCAAGCAGACAAGGTTTATATTTTTGCCGTGTGCGAAATATCGGACAATAGTTTTTCTATCGACTTCTTTGTCGAGAGTGTAAATCAATCTGCTCAACAAGCAGACGAGGTTTGTTTTATCGACCTCTTCGTCGAGAATGTAAATCAATCTGCTCAACAAGCAGACGAGGTTTGTTTTATCGACCTCTTCGTCGAGAATGTAAATCAATCTGCTCAACAAGCAGACGAGGTTTGTTTTATCGACCTCTTCGTCGAGAATGTAAATCAATCTGCTCAAGCAGACAAGGTTTGTTTTATCGACCTTTTTGTCGAGAATGTAAATCAATCTGCTCAAGCAGACAAGGTTTATATTTTTGCCGTGTACCTCTTTAGTGATCAAGCACTGTTGTTTACTCACACTGTTGGTGATCAATGCTTCCTTAATCACCAGCACACTGTATGGCACTTTTAGGAGAAAAATAAATAAAAAAAATAAAGAATATTGCATCCAAAAACTTCAAAAATCCTTAGGAAAAAGATCCCTGAAAGTCACTTTTAAAGCTGTCTGACTGTCTGAAAAATAACCAGAGAGAAAGTTTCCAATTCAGTCGAGTTGACAACCGAAACAGTCCAGAACATCCACCACATGGTGAGTTAAATTTCCTCAATAAAAATTGCACATTGATTAATCCTGACTAAAGGTTTTACACTATAGACAAGAGTTCCTCCTCGCTGCACAAATGCCTCGCTGCACAAATCGATCGGGAGAGGCGTGGGTGTTATTAAGGGCGCAAAAAGGGCGTAAGTAGCCAAGGATCGGAGAAATGCCTTTTTAACTAATATTTTCCCTTATAGTGGGGAAATATTCCAAAACTAATGAGTTCTAAAATATAATTAACAAATCGGAGAGGTGAAATTAAGAAGTTTCATTATAATTTTCGTCTTTTACAAATGTCTTCGTTCATCATTTCTATAAGATCATCCATTGATTCAAATGTTTTCATTTTCACAGCATTGATACAACATCACTAGAATGTTTCATTTTTGAATATTCGAATGTTTTCATTTTCACAACATTGATACAACATCAATGAAATGTTTTAATCTAATTTTTGTCCTTTACAAATATCTTCGTTTATCATTTCAATAAGATCATCCACTGATTCAAATGTTTTTATTTTCACAGCATTGATACAACATCACTAGAATGTTTCAATCTAATTTTTGAATTTTCGAATGTTTTTAATCAAATTTTCGTCTTTTACAAATGTCTTCGTTCATCATTTCTATAAGATCATGCATTGATTCAAATGTTTTCATTTTCACATTGGGACAATCTAAGAAGTCCAAAGATGCAAATCGGTAATGTTTGATGTTAGGTTCTGAAAGAGTTTTACAATTTTCATTGCTTGGTCTCCAGTCCTCATCTTGGATATGGAGAGAAACAACGTCACTGTCTATTGGTTTTCTAACATTCGACATCAAATCAGGGCCAAACATTACATTTATTTTTTTATCAATAAAATGTGAATAACTGCTAAATGGCGTGATGACGATCCTCAACGGTTGTTTCTTTTTTATTTCACGTAAAGCGTTCACTTTTTTTAATAAGGCAACAAAAAATGGAAAATAAACATCCTGAGGGAAGTGTGTGTAGATATTGATCATAGTTATTCCAGTCATGCAAGTTTCATTAAAAATGTCATCTCTTGAAAGAAGGTATTGGTGCATGTATTCATATCGGTCGAAATCTGGCTCTTTGATCACATCAAGTAGATTTTTAAGCAAGATATTTCTAGTCTCAGGTGCAGATATCATAGTTGAAAATAAGAAGAAAAACCGATTGATCGGCAACCAATTTGGAAGATAAGCGAAAAATTGACAGAAAATAATGATATTCCATAACCGATCATCTTGAAGTCCTTGCAACGTTTGCATTGCTTCTCCATAATGATAACCATCACTTAAATAGACCAATGTTTGTTTGACAATGTTGTTCCCCATCACTTGTTCATTATAAAGACGCTTCAAGAAATTTTTCAAATCGTTGTAAGGAATACCCTTTGAAGCAAAGCTGAGTTTTGTTTGAGGGAAATTCCATTCGAATTGATTGACATTGAAGCTTGGCCGCCATTGGACAACAAAACCATCACTCGGAAGGTATACATTGATGGTGAAGCAATCTTCGTTCCGTGTCAAAGGCTCTAAACGATGCAAGAAGTCATCCAAAAATTTAATTTCAATCCAATGTGCAATAATGGTTATATTATTTGTTTGTGGGCAAGCCAACATCTCCAATTCTTTAAACATGAACCCATCCGTATTACAATGGAATATCAATATGAAGAGAAAAGAAGTCACCAAAAAGGAGATACGGACCATTTTGTAAATACTCGAAAAGAATTTCTGTTGTTGCAAAAAATAATGATTGAATGAATTCAATGCTCATCTAGCAAGAATCTATACCAATTTTTAGGAAAGTCCCTTCAGAAAGTGTTTTGAAAGAAATAATAGACCAATTACTGACTTATTAACAAATCGATAATATCATTCTAACTTACACAATCAAAAATTTAATTACATTATGTATTGCTTGAGAAAAGTGAAAGATGTTTAAACTCGATGACTTGAACTATCAACCGTGTTAACAATCTTTACCTTAGACCTTAAATTATGAAGATATTTTTCTATAGTTTTCTCGAAAACAAGTCGAACATAAACCAGCTGCGTTGGAAGGTCAGTCCGAAATGCTAAGAAAGATAAGAAGATTAATTAAATGATATTAAATCCGCTAGATGGAGTGATACGTGTTTTTTTTTCAAGATAAGGAGTTTCGATAGAGAAATGGCGTGATTTTTTTTGCTCAAAAATAATCTTTAACTCCTTGAAGCTTAACCACACTAGAGTCACTGAAATTGGGAACCATTAGTCCGGAATTTTGCTGAACATTTACCTTACAAGACTTTTCTCTGGTGAGATCAGAGGCCCGGAATTCCCGAGTTATTTTTTCCGAGTTAAAAAAACCGAGTTAAAAAAAAACCGAGTTATCCCGAGTTATGACGTCATTTTTGGAATTTAGTGACGTCATTTTTCATTTTTTAACTCGGGAATTTTGCTTCCTTTAACTTTCCGAGTTATTTTTTTTCCATTTTTTTAACTCGGGAATTTTTGCTTCCTTTAACATTCCGAGTTATTTTCCATTTTTTAACTCGGGAATTTTTACTTCCTTTAACTTTCCGAGTTATTTTTCATTTTTTAACTCGGGAATTTTTTCTTCCTTTAACTTTCCGAGTTATTTTTCATTTTTTAACTCGGGAATTTTTGCTTCCTTTAGCTTTCCGAGTTATTTTTCATCTCTCTTTAAATTTCTTTTCAATCGACATGGCAAACTTTATGGCGCAATGGCGACAAACTTTATGTCAAGATTATGAAATGGACACAACACGTTTTCTCTTCTTATTTTTGCATCGCAGTGGATGGTTATGTTTAAGTTATGTCTTTGATTTAGGTTGGTATGGGATCAATAGATTAAAGCTGGTGTTTTTTTATGAAGAAAAATAACTCGGAAAGCTAAAGGAAGCAAAAATTCCCGAGTTAAAAAATGAAAAATAACTCGGAAAGTTAAAGGAAGTAAAAATTCCCGAGTTAAAAAATGGAAAATAACTCGGAATGTTAAAGGAAGCAAAAATTCCCGAGTTAAAAAATGGAAAATAACTCGGAAAGTTAAAGGAAGCAAAAATTCCCGAGTTAAAAAATGAAAAATGACGTCACTAAATTCCAAAAATGACGTCATAACTCGGGATAACTCGGTTTTTTTTAACTCGGTTTTTTTAACTCGGAAAAAATAACTCGGGAATTCCGGGCCTCGTGAGATCAAGCCATACGAAACTTTGCAAGAAAAGGAATATGATTGAATTTGTCATGTTTTTAGTTCTCAAATGTTTTTCTAAGCCCTATTAAGATAGATGGCGATCAAATGGTGACAATCCAATCTAAAAAACAGTTTTGTTCAGCTCGGAGTGCCATAAAGAAAGATTCATAGCTTAAAATGGTATCATACATATATCAAAGTTTGTAAGTTCTATGTAACGTTAATTCAACACGAAACGGCTACACACAACTGGTGCTACTGTGTCTGCCTGTTTGCTAAAATAAGTTTTACCAAAAAACTTTCTTAGTTTTACAACTGATCCAAAAGAGCAATTAGAGCCAAAATGTGAGTGAAAATAAAAAAGGATCACTTAGAAGAAATTTGGACGCTGAGAGCTTCAAAACATTCCCCTTTATCGTTTTCCCGCCTCATTCATGAAGCGCTTTAAAAAACGAGGCATTGTGGTTACTTATTTTGTCTTACTACAATAAAAACGGAATCGAAAATCACACGTGTACTCCGATCGGAATATCAATAACCAATATATTATAACCAACGTTAAATAAATCGGAAAATAAAAAATTAAATTAAGGAGTTTTGAAAGACCGCGTCAAAGGATTTTGCAGCGGGAGGTCTTGTCCCAGCCCTCGTTTTCGGGAATTGACGGATTCAATACAAAGGCCGACTATCAGTCCTCTCCTATGGGAAATTGCCCCGCTTCTTCAGAGCTTGAGAATTGGCGGATGCCAACCCGCCATCGGAATATCAGATAAGCAATAAAGTAACTCTTATCCTGAGCTCATCTTTCTTAAATAGACTCTTTCAAGATAATTAAATCATCGTGGGCTCATTTACATGATATGTATTCCCTCAAAATGTTTCATTATAGTTAGTTGAAACTTTGTTGATCCGATTGAAAAAGATTCACGCCAAAGCCATTGTGGTGGAAAAATTCAAAGAATCTGAAGCCTTTCAAGAAAGCACTTTCCCTAAACTCAAGGTATGTGGTAAAATATTCAGTTTGGATATCACTGACTTTTTTTGTCATTTTCCCGCTATCTTTTCGTTTTTTTCAAAACTGCATAAACTTTTCCATACAGTTTACTTACAATACAATCTACCTATGACGTTAGCAAAATGGCGGATCTTATAAGGTTTTTCTTAAATTTTTCGGATTTAAGGGATTTTGTACCATCTTATTGGGCTCTGTATAGAGTTTTAAAAACACTGAAAAAGGGTTCCTTACGATCGTTGAGCCCGAGATGTCTAGCAGAAGATTTATTTCAGAAGGTTTTTCTAGAGGTACGGAAAATAGCTTATGTTAAGTTAGAAAAGTGGTTAATATTCAAAAGCACATTTTTCAACTACCTGAGGTTTTTGCCTTTCTCCGCTAGAGAATGGCGGTGTAATCTTACCCAACGGGACTGTGCTATCTGACACACAACGTTTTTTCGACGTTTATCTAACGTTCACAACGTCCATATAACGTTAGATGAACGTTGAAACAACGTTGTGTGCCAGCTGGGGTGCTATCTACGACTTTTTTTTTTTTTTTTCAATTTCAGAAAAACGACGTTCGAGTGATCGTTTTAATATCAAGAGTGGCTGGACTCCGACGAACTTTTTGTGAGGTAAAGTCACTTGTTACAATTAGAGACTTCTCGTATTCTTTCAAGAATTACAAGTAAAATTACTACAACGAGAAAATTGTGTTCTATTAGAGACTCTTGTATTTGTTATAGGCTTACAAGCGAAACTACTACGGCAAAAAGATTGTGTACATTGTTCTGGGATTGATTGATTCCCGCTGGCATTCGAACAGCGAATGTCCGAGATCGGAACTCTTTAAAGCTTCGAATGGTGCCATCACATTTCACAAAGTTAATGTCCGCCCAGATGGAACACCCACTGTGTTCGGAAAAGTAAGTATCTAGTAGAATCTCTTTATGTTTAACATCTCAAACTCGAATGTCTCTTTACACCTTTTCTCACAGACACGGTAGGACTTTTTCAGCCAGTGGGGATAAAAATAATTGACTGAAACTCGATGGGGATTGATAGATTCTCGCATTTTTTATGACTGGAGATTTCAATTCTTTTGTATTCAGAAGGTCAGAAAAATCAGTAGGGATGGGAAAAATAGCATAATAATTTGCAGTGGGGATTTAATTTTCCACCGGGGATGATAATTTAGACAATTTTTCCAGTGGGAGCGGTTCCAGTGGTTCTGTGAGAAGGGGGTGTCTCTTTAACTTGGACATGTTTTTTGGTCCCTTCAGTTAGGGCTCCTCGTGTAACAGTCTACGTAACTTCAAATCTCCATAATCCGAACAGATTTGTGTTCGAGTTAGGCTCAACTGTAAATATTTCGAAACTGACCTCTCAAAAACGTTGGATTAATCTATATCTGCCATCGTATTGATCGGGATATAAAGGAGCATGAATTTCACCCCTGGAAAAAGGAAATATAGGTACAATGCTGGACAAAAGGTTTGTAGATTTCTCCAATATTTGCAAAATACTCCAATATCGATCAAAAACAAGTCCCCAAGAGGCTCTGGGTGCTTTCCAAACCCATTCAAAGCCTATGAAAGTCACCCACTGCAGTCTAACCGCAAGGGCAAACCACAAGGGCTTGATTAACTGGCTTACACCAGTATCAAAACGCTGATTTTTTGCTTGTGGTTCCCTCAAAAGCAATTCAAAAGCAATTCAACGACTTCAAGAGTGTTTTTCTTAACTTCCATCCCCTTTCAGACACATTGAAGAGTCATTTTGCTCTATTTCTCATCATTTTTCACTGAAATTCCATTTGTCTACAACCTTTTGTCCAGCATTGTAGCAAATATGGATTTTTTGATCATCTAAGCTCTTGGAAAACAGCTACTTAAATAAAACTCTTTGGAAAAGTATAAAAAGTTTCCTTAGACCTCCTGGAATGTCTTTTTCGGGGATAGGTCGATTTTTAACTTTCCGAAAGTAACTTATGTATTCAATTGAGCATAACTTTTGAATCTAATGAATTGAATTTAATAAATGACCCTTCAAAATTTAAGTTTATTTTTCTTCTTTCCAATGAAATGGAAAAGAATTGGTTCTTTAGAATTTTTAGATTTTGAGAAAATTATTTTTAAAGAGAGAAACTTTTTTGTGGGGCTCCCGGTACAATGTTCCAATAATAACCTTTACATACCTCTATTAAACTATGTACTACAACTAGCTACATACTTTTCAGACAGGTGTTGAAGTGAAACAAGGGATAAAAGAAATGCGTGAAAAGTTATACGGCATGGCAACACGTTACTCCTGCAAAGACAACTTGGACACGTATGGATTCGATGCTATTACAAACATGATGCTCGGTTACCACCACATCATACAAAACTGTGAGTTGTGACTGGTTCCACCAAACTCTAA
Source organism: Clytia hemisphaerica (assembly GCF_902728285.1). NCBI lineage: Eukaryota > Metazoa > Cnidaria > Hydrozoa > Leptothecata > Clytiidae > Clytia > Clytia hemisphaerica. The sequence goes on from NW_027103336.1 coordinate 78,349, forward strand.
AAATTTTCTTCCTTCCATTGATCGTTATATACTCAGACACCGGCCTGACAAAATCTAATATTACTCAATGTTGGTCAAAAAAATTTTTTAAACGGAGAATTTCGTTGAATTATAAATTGAACCAGTTTGTGAATAAATCTTAAACCAATCTGCAGAGGGGTACTTGGTGATCAAAAACTGAGCAAATCGATTTTTATTTTTTGATAATAACAAAAAAGAAAGCTAACAAAAAGTTAAAATAATGAGCTTCCAGACCAGGGTTTTTCATACGGACTATGATACCACTAGATTCATAATTCATCGGGTAGTACTTTTATTTTTATGATATTTCAGTGTACAATGGAAGTCGAAAGTTTGTTATTGAGAGGTATGGTGACGAATTAATGATGAAACAAGCCGTCCACAGTTTTCGCTACAATCATTTCGAAGGAATTACAGTAAGTTGAAGTCATCTACAGTGGCGGATCTAAGGGGGAGTTCAAAAGTTATGACCGAATGTCTTCATTTCCTTGTAAAGAGTAAAGCTAAAAGAAATAAAACATTATCTGTCATATACTTTGGAGATTCGCTACTGACTTGATGTCTATTTAGCCTATGATGGATTTTTATCTCAGGGATAAGTAAAATGAGACTTTCTGTCTCAAAATTCTGCAACCTACTGTCAACTCTGGTTGATTCAAACTTCTTAAATTCGAATCTTTTTTGTCATTCAAACTAAAACATGGGTCCCTTTTCAGCCAAATATGAGTGGAAACGTTCTGTTTAATCTGAATCATTTTCTAATTCTAAGCCCCATGAAGATCGAATTTAAGAGAGGGAACAAGATTTTGAAATAATTTTTTCTGTTCAGTGACAAATGTGTCTTGGAAATGAAAAATTTTGCTTTGGCATAAGAATTTCCGCGTCACTGTAAACATAATATACTTTAATTATTTTGAACTTTTTAAAGGGCCGAGTGAGTTATACGGATGATAACGAACGAAAAGGAAATTATTTTCAACTGGCCACTATTGCACCGAGAAATGAATTCTGTAAGAAACTTTTCTGTTTTACAGTTAACGATCTACTTTTCCATACGCTGCATTATTTGATTGTAAGTCACCCTCAACAAAAAAAACTCTCATAAGCGACGCTCTACTATGCGACATGCTCCTGGTTTTTGCACTAAAGATTACCTAATGGATATCAAGAATTTCAATTGGTTTAAAGGGACATTACAGTAGTAAATGTAAACATTGCGCGAACCACGTGTCATTAAAGAGAACAATGAAAATCACGTGTCCAAAACAAACTTGTAAAACAATTGAACAATAAAAATTAGCCATATTTGGTTTGATTTTTTATTTTGACATGTGACATTTGTTTTGATTTTGTATCCGCTGCATACAGTTTGTTTACAAATTTCGCAAGTACTGTTATGTCCCTTTAAGCACAGTCAAAGCTTAGCCAAGGCTATTCGCACGTCTCTACCCATCATTTTTAAGAAAAAAACTTCTCACTTTGCATTTTTAGCAACCAAGTTTGACATAAAGGCATATTTCAACGGCGACACGTTATCTTTCAAAGATCCAAATGATGGATTAGCAAGCATCTTTATTGGTAAGACTGTCTTACAGGCACACAACATTGTTTCAACGTTTTCCTTAACGTTTATATGGACTTTATGAAGAATAGATAGTTGAAATAACGTTGTGTGCGAGCTGGCATACGTCAGATTCTTGCATGTGACTTAGATCTGTTGACCTTTAAACTTGACAACGACACGTACACAAGGATATCTTTTCAGCATTCCCTCGTCAATAAAGACTTCTTTTTCAAAGGTACTCTCCACAATGCTATATGTCACCCTTTTCAAAAGTTGTTTTATCCGGTCCATTTTTATTGCAGCCTCCTCCCCGTTTTGAAGTTTATAAAATCTTTCAACCATGTGATTTTTCATGTGACGTCAGTTCTTGAAACAGTACTCTCATTGACTTCAAATGACGTCAAAATCTTCCTCGATATTCTGGGGATATTTATATAAGAGACAACGGGTTGGTGTCGAGAAAAAAGCCGTGCCCATCTGGTACAGGCAATCACCAAGCCTACTTACTCTAAAACCGTAAGGGTCGGAAAAGTGTTCTGCTAATCATCCTCTTTTGTCTTATTCAGGTGAAAAGATTCCAATTGATGGCCTACGCGAGAAAAAAGTGGCCATCTCGTTGAATGTCTCATTAAAGTATACCATATGGACGTTGACTTGTCTTCTTATCCTGTTCTCGGTGATGTTCTTATTTATAAATGTCATCCATAGGAATAGAAGGTATGGTGGTTTTCTTTTTTTTGTTGGGTTGGAAAGACGTTCTTTAACTGTTCTGAGTGATGTTCTTATCATAGTATAAGAAAGCCGCGGCTGGAATGATGACGCTATTGTTTTTGTCGTAAATGGATGTTCTATCTGTGTCTCCGTGGTTTATAAGAACTAAGTCGAAGGTAACAAAATCCTTAACCTTAAAAGTGTTCATAATATTCAATTGAAGAACAACTACTTTTCAAGTCTCAACTTTTTCTAACTATCCTCTCTTATTACCTTATTTGAAGTATATTTTTATAAACTCCAAATAAATTTTTATAAATTTAGGAGCAAATAACACACATTTTATTAAAAGAACTAATTTTCAAATGTTAAACTTTGAATGTTTGCTGTCACCTCAATACTGTTGTTTTTCGAATGAAATTTTCACAGAATGCAGCTTGAATATTTATTTACTAATACTAGTAATGATTTTTCAGAATAATCAGGAAGGCACTTCGAGGCACTCAATTTTCTTCAAGTTCTTAAAGCACTGACATTATGACGTTCCAGTACTTTTAAACTAAGAGTCTTTTCTTTTACTTTGATGTTATGAATGCGTGAATTATCAAGAGATTTGCGTTTATGAGCAAAATTACGTCTAACGAGGGAGTTTGTTAAAAGTCAAATTAAATTGACAATGGAAATTGTCACTGAACCATAAAAAAATTCGTTCTTACGACATAGATAGAACAACAGAAATTCAACTGTACTCATTCCAGCCGCGGCTTTCTTATACTATGTTCTTATCTATCAATATCACCCGCAGGAATAAAAGATATAAAGGTTTCATTTTATTGTTGAGCTAGAAAGGTGTTCTTAAACTGTCCTTAGTGATGTTCGTATATTATCCACAGAAAGTAAAAGGTGGAAGTTATTTTTATTTTGTTGAAAAATTAAGATATGAATTCTTCATGATATTCTTCACGACGATTCTTAAGATAGAACGAGATAGACACAATATAAGTTCTAATTTGAAGTAAAAATTCTCCATAGAAATAGCAATAAAACTTTTTGGGTCGGCAGGTTTCGAGGTAGGGTCATTGGGTGATGACAAACCAACATTGTGTCCAGCCTGTACGATAAATTGTTTTCGCACAACGCCGCATTATTGAAAGTAAAATATGATCGCCCGCTTTTGAAAAACTAAGAAGTTTTATGTTTTTAAAAAGACGAGCAAATCTTAAGGCTACGTTTTTTTTTGCTCAAAAATGTTGAAGATTCCTCTTTAGCCCCTCTTTGCTTTAAAATGTATAGGCGTGGCCTCGTTTACTTTCCAATCTTGAGAATTTGTTTCTTAAAGAGCTTGTTAATGTTTTTTTTAAGTTACGTAACTTCCGCCATTATGGAAACAAACATTTGGTTTGCGTACGGGATTGTCCATAGATTTATAAAGCCTGAAGGGCTGGGTACTTTAAGCCATCGCAGGCAAAAAAAAGTGAATATCGGAAAAAATATTGTCACTATTGTGACGAAGCTTCTGATTGGTCAAGCGCTGAAATTCTATTGTAATATCACGTGACCTAGGTAGGATTTCCTACCTAACAACGATACATTTTTGCAGCAAAATACGCCATGGGAGATTGCCTCTAGAGATTTGAATGTTTGCTTTCATAATGGTGAAAATTACTTTACTCAACAAAGTAGGATCACGTTTTTCCCACCAGGCTGATCAAGACGAGTTTTAACTAACTTTTACTTTACCTCACATGAACTTTTTTGAATTATTTTACTATTTCCCAGACTATAGAACTCTCTAGGACTGGCCATAGGCCATTTCACAGTCGAATAGCGTAATGGGTAATCAGGACCATTGCGTGCTAATTACGACTTACTATGGGTCCAAAGTTTTGAAAAAGTTTGAAGATTTTTGCGTCTAACCAACGGGAAACCGTTATCGAGGCGCAATCAATCCTGATTACCCATGATCCATTTCGACTGTGAAATGGCCTTATTGAGTTTACTTTCTGATCTTGAAATTTGTTTACAACTGATTTCCTTTTTTCCACCACCAGTTTAATCAAGATGAGTTCGCCGAACATCAACAACATCATCTTATTGGGAAGTATTTTATGTTACACAACAGTCATCATGAATGGGATTGATTCATCCACAGTCCTCTATTACCAGATTGGTCATTACTGTAATGTGAGTAACTCATCTCTAATATGTCATGTTATCAGATCAATTTTCGCTTAGACGTCTTTGGCAAACTGGGAATTTAGAATTATCACGTGGCCTAAAGATCGCGAATCAGCCTCTTGTTCACCTAATTTCTTTCATTTTCGTGAGGAAATCCACACAAATTTTAATCCATTTGAGATAAAAATGGGATTGATTTTCGCAACATTTGATGCCCGAAACTTTGCTATATTTTTAGGGTTTATCTTCGCAAGTTGGCGTTTTAGAAACACTTCGTGTGAATTTTATTCCTTAAATCTGTCTGAAATTGGATCAAAACGGTAGTGAAGATGCCAATCAAAAAAAATACAATTAGAGTTTTGTGTGCAATTTGCGTGGATTTATTTTGTGAACCAGCAAAAACCCGGGAGGCCACTCACATGGTCCGACCCACGACATGTGTCATAGGTTTTTCGAGACCCTCGAAATGCACTGTAAGGGTGTACTTTTGATAGAATGCACTACAAAGGTCTTCTTTTAGCTGGATACACTGTAAAGGTGTGTTTAGGGACTGTTGAATTGCAAGTCTGACAGTGAAAATCTGATTAATCTTTATAGTTTTGACTCGCACTCATTTTGATTTGTTTTGCACATTTTGCCGATATCTCAGGCTCATTTTCAGGTGGCTTCAGTCAGCAAAATAAGATATGTATAGTTTTGGTGGCGCATGCCGCTGTTTAGAAATCGAGTGTGAAAGTTATCAAAGTCACTGCCAGCAAAAAACTCTCATAAACGAGAGCATCAATTGTAAGTTTCTAAATGTGATTTTTCTTTCAGACGGTTATTGTGGTATTTGCAGCTGGTTTCACCCTGTTGTTCGGAGGTCTTTTCATCAAAACATGGCGCGTCTATCGCATCTTTACCGCTGTTGAAACACTCAAAACTGTTGTAAGTGTCGCTAGTTATTGTAGTTGTTGCGCGTCTATCGCATTTTTACCGCTGTTGAAACACTCAAGACTGTTGTAAGTATCACTAATTGTTGTAGTTGTTGCGCGTCTATTGCATTTTTACCGCCGTCGAAACACTCAAGACTGTTGTAAGTGTCGCTAGTTATTGTAGTTGTTGCGCGTCTATCGTATCTTTACAGCCGTCGAAACACTCAAGGCTGTTGTAAGTGTCGCTAGTTTTAGTAGTTGTTGCGCGTCTATCGCATCTTTACCGCTGTTGAAACACTAAAAACTGTTGTAAGTATCGCTAGTTGTTGTAGTTGTTGCGCGTCTATCGCATCTTTACCGCCGTCGAAGCACTCAAAACTGTTGTAAGTATCGCTAGTTGTGGTTGTGGCGGTCTGAAGAGAGGCTCGTATGTTTTAGATTTTTCGATGAGGACTAAATTTCACGGTATATTATTTGTAAATTTTGATACTCCAATTTAGAAAATATCTTAAAATACCCTATGATTCTAAAACGTGTATTTACTGACTTTTCTTCCCACCAGGCGATCAAAGATCCTCAGCTTTATCTGATGGTTTTCTTGATGTTATTGATCGATGGTATTATTTGTACAGCTTGGTTACTCGTCTCACCTTATCAAATGACTAGCCTGGAAGTCAGCAGAAGAGTAAGTCAAAAAATGCTTTCAAATTTTTATATTGATTAGGGGCTTCAAACTCAATGTGGTGATTACGCTTCCCTCCCTCGCTTTCTTTCTCTTCCTCGTAGTACAAAACCCAAAATAAATCTAATCAAAGTAAGACATTAAAAAAAAATTCCACGTGACCATTGTCTAATTCTCTTCGATATCTGGTACACATAGGTGGTTTTAGACCGTGTCGAAGCTAGCAGGGGAAGAGATTTGCAATTGTAATTTCGTTGTCAATTAACGAGCGTTGCGCTCCTTCGCATGTTTCTGACGTAATTGCTCTTTTGTCTTAAATCCGTCAGTGGCATATAATAAGAATTTGAACTTTAGAAAATGGTCATTTTTCTGTTGAGCTCTTTTTCTAGATTTTACAAAAATGCACAGTTCTTTATATAAGAATCACATAATAAGGCTTGTGTTCCTTTAACAGATGGCCAGTTTGTTTTCTTCTCCAACATACAGTGTGTCCTAAAAAAGCGGACAAATTTATCAAATCCCCTCATAGTTTATGCCAATTTTATGACTTATATACTTAATATTTCAATCACAAAAACCTACTTAATCGTCTTGGGAGTTGAGTATCTATTGATAGAACAGAATTTTAATCTTATTTCAATTACTCAAAGCCGTTGTCTTTGTATTATCAGCTTTTTTATGCTTACTGATTGCGCTGGATAATAAATATTCTCTGGCGTCTATAAGTAACATAAATAAAGCCTGGAATACATGGTGACGAGGTTGCTCAATGCCCAGTTAAGATAATGAGTTTTGAGGATTTTATTTTATATGAAAATTTAACATTTGTCCGTTTTTTTCGGACACACTGTAGGTCATCAGCAACTCGACAGAATACGTGGAAGTGTACAACAGTTGTGTGGCTATTCATGACACCAAATTTGAAGTGGCCATGTTCTTATACAAAGGTCTGGTCATGTTGTTTGGCCTGTTCATGGCTTGGGAAACCAGAAATGTTAATATCGCCGCTCTTAACGATTCCAAACAAATAGGTACGTGGGTTTCAATCTTGCTTTCATTACATCCCTTTCTCACAGACCCACAAACCCTCCTTTCCTTTCCTTTATGTCCATGAATTCCACACTGGGCGAATAGACGATATCGGCTTTCCGAATTCTCCCCGAATGATTACCCATGATGCATTGCGCAAAAAAGTTCACGGACAATATTGACTCACTGAATTTTTTTGCGCAATGCATCATGGGTAATCATTCGGGGAGAATTTCGTTAAGCCGATGTCGTCTATTAAGAGATCCGATCCTGGAAATATCTTGAAAATATAATATTTCCATGTACATTTGTATATATGGAAATATGACTTTTCTGTATTTCAAAAGTTTAGGAAATATCATATTTCAAAAGTTTAGGAAATATCATATTTCAAAAGTTTAGGAAATATCATATTTCAAAAGTTTAGGAAATATCATATTTCAAAAGTTTAGGAAATATCATATTTCAAAAGTTTAGGAAATATCATATTTCAAAAGTTTAGGAAATATCATATTTCAAAAGTTTAGGAAATATCATTTTTCATGATGGAAATATTTTGAAAATATGATATTTCAATGAATTTCAGATTTGGAAATATCATGAAATATGTTATTTCTTAAACTTTGGAAATATAGACAAGTCATATTTCCATATTTACTAATGTATATAGAAATATCACATTTTCAAGATATTTCCAGGATTGGAAATCTCTTTTCGCCAGGTTTAAACTCCATCGATTAGGACCCCAGGTTGATTAATTTTCAGGGTTGAAGTACAGTAGCCCCTAGTTTGAACTAATTTCAAGTCCCTTTCTAGGAGAAAGTCTCCTTTAGGAAAGATTCTCTCTGTTATTCGAACAAATGATATTCCCCCTTCGAGTTCGAATTAGCGAGAGTAAGCTGTAACATTTTTCTTTAAGGCATGTCGATATACGGAGTGGTGGTGATGGGTATATTGGGTACAATTTGTATGTATGCATTGGAAGGCCACAAATTCGTCAACGTTCGATATGCTATTGTCACTTTAGCCATTGTTGTGTCTACATTCTCAACTGTTCTATTTGTGTTTTTACCGAAGGTATGTTACGCACACATTGTGTTTTCTGTGGAAGACATTTTTTATAAGCAGTCAGGAGCCTTTGTTTACATGTTTTTTTATAAGCAAGTGCCCCAATATCAGGCTCGCGTTATGCTTAGTAATCTATTGTTCTCAAATAATACCCAAAACTACTGAGCCTGCATATGCTTATAAACGTTATGCTTATAAAAGAAAAAACATGTAGCGGATATTATCACTATTTAACAAAAGCTATTTAGATAAGCCATAAGCAGGGTATAATATCAGCAAATTTTAAGCAAATCTTTCAGAAAATTAGCTACTTTGCTAAGCCCCACACTAGGTCTGATCCGAAAAATGGAATTGCTTATAAAAAAATAAAGTGTAATACTTCAATGGTAAATGATTTGTTGGGCCTCAACCTCGTTCCCTGCGTATTATCAGCTTTTTTATGCTTACTGATAGCGCTGGCGTCAGTCAATAACGTGAATAAAGCCTGGGATACACGGGGACGAGGTTGATTGGGCCTTTTAAGACCTTTTTTCCGATTTTTTTTCGAGATGAAGTTCCTCTATATCAATTTTTTCCAAAAGTTGAAATTCAATTTGAGAAACTTAACTACTCAAAATATTAGTCGGGTCCCAAATGGAATTTTGTTGAGTTGTCTAAAATCGTCTCTAACAATAACTTTTTAGCGAATTCTAGTTTTAACCCCTTAGTACGTAACAAACTTTTCTACGCAATAAAAAATTATACTCGATTTGCGACTGAGAAGCATGTTTTGTTTAGACCAGGCAATGACTCGTTACGCCACCTTTTGGTAGAAAATGTGCCATATTGATTTTTGGGTGCGTTTCGGAACCATGTGTGCACCATCCGTGTCTGATACATTTTCAAGCAAGTCGTTTGTTTCCTCTACGGTGGGGTGGTGTTTTACCCGTTGTTGTTTTAATAACACCCGACAAGGATTAAAAAAATGCAGAAATCGTCTGTGGTAGTAACACGGGACAGGCTAAAATATTCTTTACTTTTTTCGAAGGTTGTTCTTCTGTACGGCACCGAAGATCGATTACGTGAAAAGGAACGAATCAGAACACATTCTAAAGAATCATCCATTCACAACAGTTCCAATCTACATACCAACAGTTACCAAAGCAACCTGTCGTCGTCAAGCAGTGATCGTCATGACAACAACTCATCAGTCGTTGATGCAATGGAAGAAAACTCGTCACCAGGACAACCAGAAATGACTGGGAACTTGAATGTCATTTATGAACATGATTGAGTTTTGTTCTACTGTAATAGAATCGCAAGGGATTCCTCTCGTCTACACATAAGAAGAAATCCAAACAGCCACCGTGATTCATTGGATAAAGAATTACTGCGAATAAAGAGCTGCAAACTATATTGATAAAAGCAACTTTTTCACTATGAGCATGAACATATAAACGACTGGACGTCTATCTTTTATTGTCTCTTTGAAGCGAGCTTCGTTGCCACCTGTATTTCAAAATTGGTATGAAAAATCCGACAATATTCCGTCATAATTTTATTTCTTTGAATTATTTAAGTAAAAGTATTGATAGAGCTTGAACATTACTCCTAATGCACAAAAAAATCATTTTTGAATTTTTTTCACAAGTTTGCAATATATTTTATCAAATTTTCAACTCTAAATGCAGAATTTCGACTGCGTGTATACTTGATCCCTTTTGTCACTCCAATAATTTTTTTAGACTGAAAAAAATAGCTTGCCAAATTGAGAGCCTGTCATAAGATATCGAATTAGCATGTACACTCTCTAAAATTATTAGACTTTTAAGTCAAAATTTAGAAATATGTCGGAGTTTTACAAGCTGACGATGAATTTGCCTCTGTTATTTGTTGTGATATACATACAACGACTTTGAGAAGAATAGAACAACAAAGACTTTTGTCGAAGTTTTGACGTTGTTAGCAAGCTATTCCCAAGTGGTATATCATCAAAATCTATTGTTTCATTTTATGCTTTTAACGAGGCGGCAACGAAGCTAGCAGCCTTTTCTACAAAAATACAAAGGAGATGGATGTCCAGTCGTTTATATGTCCATGCTATGAGTTATTGTAGGTGATAGTGAATCAACCAAAAAAAACGATCAATTTTTTAGATTTCTTTGGTTGATCTGTATCTTTGTTTATGAAATCCCGTGACTAATTTAAATCAATTTGATTGGTCATTTTCAATGCAGCATTTTGAATCAAGCCAAGCTAGCTTACTTTTGGCTCTTTCATGATATTAGAGAATGTTAATTGCGTTTAGGATTTTGATTCAATCATTTGTGACCGTAAAAATGGTCTTATGATTCTAATACAATAAGTAATAGGAAAATATACGGAAAATCTGGAACGAGTGAAATATTTCTCATATTGTACGAGCAAATGTCTGATAACTAGTTTATCGGTGACCCAAAAATTCACTTTTTGTGTTGGAAAAAGCGCAGGAGACTTTTGTAGCAAAGTGACGTTTGATTGCTTCTACCGCTACAATGCAACAACATCTTTTCGTCAATTTATATTTTGTACATGTAAAATACTACCGTGAATTCATGATATGCACCACTGCAATGTCTTCTGACATTACATCACGGAACCAATGAGCTATTGAGTGGAATGGAAGACATTGCAATGGTGCAAATCATGAATAGCACAGGTCAAAATCATATATTGACGCTGTGCCGACGAATCGAGATTCTATTCAGCGCGCAATCAACGAAGACAAAAGTAACCATGACGACCATCCAAGATCTTGGATGAGGTTCAAAGTTGATATTTTTATTCCCGTCGTTGAAAACACAACTTACAAAAAGTCATCAATGCTTTGTAAAAAGAGTCAGTGATAGAGAATCATAACATAGGCCGTGTTCAGACCTAGGTTTAAAGTAATTATGTCCGCATGCTTTCTTTTATATTCCTTTTGTATTCAACTGCACGCTCCTCATTAGTTAAACCAACGTTTAAAAAGGAATCACCCTCTGGTTTAAAAAAAAGTTTTACGATTTCGTGAGTTTTCTGAATAGACGAAATCAGAATTCGCAAGTGAAAAGCATGCTCCTTTTGTAAATTGAAAGGAGAACGTGAAATTATGACTTAGAGACGCTCGGAACGTTTTAGCAATTAGGCAGTAATGGTTTAAGCGAATATCATGGATCGAAGTATGGGAATTCCCTACTCCACAACAAAAAAAAAATGAATTGTCGATGTCTTACTCAAACATTAAAGGGGAATTCCTTTTTCTCTCTTATGTAATATCTAAATGATGAAATGCAATTAAGTCGTTGCATTTTTAATTCCATATCAACTTAGTACTACTTAAGCTTAAACTAAAGGTCTGAACACGACCATAAAGTGTCTATTATTTCGCTCAATTAAAGTGACATTTCCATAATTAAAAGTTTAGTAATTCTGTTATAATTTGGGGATATGTAAAAGATTTCTTTCGAAATAAACTCATTTCAATTACACTTGGAGGTTTCTGGGGAATTTGTAAATAGTAAACTGCATACTGATACAGTCTGCTAGACTTCATATGGTAATTTGCTTTCATCTTTGATTTTTTCTACAGTGATTAGATTGACAAATGCGCGATAAAATTTCTATTATTTGTCTTCAGAGGTTAATATATTTTTTGAAAACTTAACCTCTGATACTCAGGGTAGTAAAATACAATATATATTGTACTCTTTTTATCCAATCAGATTGCCGATATTTTTTGGATCGCCGATAATGGCCGGTTAGCGAGGGCTGTACTGAGAAATATTGCCCGAGGTCAAGTAACGACCGAGCTTGCAAGGTTGTTACGTTGACCGAGGGCAATATTTTCAGTACAGCCCGAAAAATAAACCGGTCATTATTGTATTTGTTAACCGTTTCTTTCAGCTTCGATCGATCTTCAGCGCTTTATCCAGTAAAAATAGCGAAATAAAGCAAAAAAACTAGCGAAAAGAGATCAAAATTTGTTATAATTTCTGACGTCAGAAATAAAAATTGAGAGAAATGATGTCAACGCCTTAAGAAATTACTATATCTTAAGATGAAAAAAACTGAAAAACAGTGAGCAAGACCAGATGAAAAAGAAAAAGCAAACAGAAACTGAAACCCTGCAAACCAGTGTGAAAACTCAAAAAATGTCCAAAAATACGTATTGAAAATTAGTGTCAATAAATAGTAATAAAAAAAAACAAAAAACTGAAAACTTATTGAAAACTTTAATTAAATATTACAAATGAAATGTGACTTCTGCGTCGCAGTGGTGTTAGAAAGGCGAGGGTCCCGGTGCCTCCAGGACCTCGACCTCTCAATAGGGGGGGACANTATAGAAATGTCACCATAACAACTTCGAGGCTTATTTTATGCATATTTGCTCATTTAGTCTTAACAAGAAATCCCTGAATGCCTCAAATGAGTTTCTCAGCGAATTTTTCTCTTTTTCCTTCCAAACCTTATTAGCTTTATAGTTAAGTATGGAATGATGTGTGAGAACTGGCTCTTGAAGTCAGGAGGTTTTCTTTTTTAAATTTAGTTTTGGTGCAGTACTTAGGGGGGGGGGGTTCACTTTTACGGTATGACGGTATTGGGCCTTTTTACCCCCGGTAAATCGGTATTACGAGAAAAAAACGACGGGATTACGGTATTTCATTTTCTACCGGTATCGGTAAATTGCCAGTTTTTTGTCGGTATTTCGATATTTTTATCAATAAAAAACGGTATTTCGGTATGAAACTATTTACCTTTTAGTTTCTTCATGAGTTTCATGCAGAAAAATTTTCAAAAAAGATAAGTCTATTCCGCTATTTTAACCAGTAAAATTTTCTTGCTCGCACAATCTAGGATGTCCTATTGAGTTATTGCCATGGTGAGGTTATTCAAAGTAAGCAAAACTTTACGATAACTAAACAATTTTTGTTATTTTTCTGCGGGCGCACGATTAAAAAATAATTCACATCATGATGCACATGATGCGTTTCCAGGCAATCTAGGCATTCTAAATTTTAAATTTTTTCTTGGGCGAAACTCTTGGAACGCCGCACCGGGTACGGCAGGTACGTCGCTCGCCGTACCATATTTTTGCCAACAAATGGTCAGTGTTAAATAAAATCAAAAATGGTATGACCAAACAAGGCATACTCTTGGCTAACAATAGCGTATTAAGGCCGTTTTTCAATAACAAAGGAGAGCGAAAATTCTCGAAAAATTTTCGCGCTCGCTTCGCTCGCCTTCTTTTTTATATTTTTTTTCTTTCCTCCGATAGGGGGGGGGGTTAAACTTTAGAATTTGTGTCCTCTAGTTCCACCACAGCACCACCCCTATGAAGCCTGTGTTGAAGTCTACGGCTTCTCAGACCATGATTGGCCCAAACCTCGATTTTGAATTAATTCTCAATATGAAAGACATCTTATGGGTCTGCGAAGAAGAAATTATTGGGGGAAAGGCTTATTTTTGCATTTGCCTCCCGTAACAAGCAAGTAACTTTGGCGCGGCAGACCTAAAATATTGCTTTATGAAAGCTCAAATAGCTGTAAAAGAGGCCTTGAAAAGTGGACGATATCGAGAATAAGGTCACAAAACTAGCAAAAAACTTTATTGGCGAAAATGTTTGGTATATAAGAATGGGACAAGCTGGAGTTTTTACAAGCTCTCGTTTGATTTGGTTGGTCGTTAACCTGTAATAAAACAATTTTGTTACTTTTTCTAAAGAACGCGTCATCCTCTATTACTTCAAATAACCAATTAGTGAAGTCTCTTTGTAAAACTCCAGCCCATCCCATAGAATAGGTCAATCTGTTTAAAAGAGACCATAAAAAGGTTAAATTTAGCCCAATAAGGTCACAATCGTTTAACCAAAGATGTAAAAGCAAAAATGGTTTTTTTCGCGCGTGAATACGTGAATTGGCAAAAATTTGTGCGTGAATACCTGAATTGAGGGTTGACTGGGGGGCCTCATAATTACAAAACTTGTGTTAAATTTCTCATTTTTACTTCACAATAGATTTGATAACTGAAAATTCATTATTTTCGAGAAAAAAAACATAATTATAATATCGGTATCGGTATTAGGCTTCCTTCACCGACGGTATTACGGTATTTGACCCAAAATCTTGTCGGTATGACGGTATTTAAGACCCCTGAAACCCCCCCCCCCCCCTACTTAGTTTTGGTATAGTATTTAGCTTCATGATTGAAATTTTTTAATATTCTCGTTTTAGATTTAGAAAAAAGTTATAACAATGTCAGAAAAATCGGAAAGCTTTAGAAGTTCCTGTTCATTTGAAGAAGTCAATCCAGATTTTGGAATTCAAGTTATCTCTAAATTGCCCAGTGACAAACAAATTGGAAGGAAAAGTTTTTTTAAAAAGATTCTTTTTCGAATGATAAATTTTGGATTATTTGCTGAAAAAAAGTCTTTATGTGAGTTTTGTGACTAACTTGGTCTGGATAATCCACTGAATTCGTTCAAAATGAAGACTTACTTATGACTTTAATATATATTTTATCTAAACTTGCTTGTAAATTTTTGATCAGAAATTTATAGGCAAAAAGAAGCAAACTTACTAAACTATGCAACGTGGTTCAAGCCATATGACTTGATTCTAGTATAAGGGCTAACCTGGTTCGAAATTGGCCAGTTCAAAGTGCCATATTTAGTGACAAACTGATCAAAATTTTGACAACTTAGGCTTCAAATAACATTTATTATTCGCTTCACTTAAAGCCCTAAAATCACAATTTAGCCAAAAAAATTCCAGTTTTAGTGCTGTTGACAACCTGGTGCATAACTCTGAAAGGCCCATAAGGATAAAATCTTACAGGAACAATGTTTTGGAATAGATTTCTACATGGCAACCTCAATAAAAAAGTTCCAAATTGAGCAGAAAGCGTAGAATATGCTGTAGGTCAATTTTAACAAATTTTGGTATTCTGGCTAACCCAGTGCGTACCAGTACCAGACTCCAAATTTCATCTGAGACTAATGATATCATCAATGACCTTTATGGATGCCATTTGACCTAAAAAAGTCAAATATAATCCAAAGACATACTCAGAACAGCAGATGCAAGCACCACACAAAAATGCCCATTTTTAAGCATTCTGGCCAACTTGGTGCATAGGGGTAGCAGGCTGAATATTGATTTTCAGCCAAAATGAGTATGATTTTCGGAATCAGCACCCAAAAAATGTCCAAAATCAACTTGTCCTGGCAAAAGTGTTGATTATGCCCCCCCCTACTCTCAAACACACCACAGCTGACCGAATCAGACTAAAACAAATTTTTCTTTTTACATAAAAATATGTTTCCGAAAATGAAGATTTATTTTTCTCACATAGAAGCTCGCTTAAACGGGCGTAAAATCGCTTAGTTTCTGTGCTCATTCCACCGTTGGCAGAAAAAACGAGTGGTGTAAAAGTACCGTTTTCTTGATCGAGTATGCGATTTACATACTTTCTTTTCTTCTTTTACTCCACTTGCTTCATTACACTAGCAAGATTTTGGTTTTGGTTTTGGTAACTTCTGGCTGAAGGGGAAAAAACCCTCACGTCAAGAAATGCCTTCTGTTGCCTCTGCCAAAATCCTCTTAGTGTAACATCAGCGCGGGTTTCAGAGTCGTGATCGAAACGTTTTTGAAGAATTGGTTCCTTCTCAACATCTTTGTGTTGGACGGTGAAAAAGAATGCGGCTATTATATTTTGATTTTTCCCGACATGTTTCGGACTCGGTCCTTCTCAACATCTTTGCAAACAATTGCAGATAGATTAGCCGTTATGTTAACCAATTCATTGTGCCGCATGTGAATAAAACCGCCAACCTTGCACTGTAGTGAATGATCGACGCTGAATTTGGAGCCGCAGACACAGTCGCTCGGTAGATTTTTCATCTCCCAGTTATACCGAAGGTAGATTGCATCGAAGAATTCTCTTTTTGTCAATGAGAACTCTTCTGACTTGATGGGGAGTGACGACAGCCATGCTGATGCACCGTGTACACTGGCGATTTCGATTGCTCTCAGTTCCATTGGTGAATTTCAAGAGTTCGAGTTTTCTCTTGTTGAACGACAGTTTTGATTCGGTATTTGGAATACTGGTTTCGGTTGATGTAATGATGACTTCGTTCTGGTTTACGATGTTACGAACAAGATTCTGAGTAAATTTGATAAATTGTTGAAATTCCAGATCACACATCTCGGTAACATTGATTATTCCCAAGCCACCCATCTTGACAGGCAGAGAAAGAAGCTGTCTCTCATGATCATTACAGGTTCTTCCTTCACATAGAGCGGGGATAAAATGGTGTCGGATGATATTTTCTAAAGGTTGCAGCTCTTCTATGATGTTTGGGATGGTTCGGTTGACATAGTTGAACTTATGTGCGAACCCTGCTGTAAAAGCACAGTATGCTGATTGGGGGTATGCTTTAGCGATCTCGGAAAGGACTTTCAGTTGCTTAACGCAATCTTGAACGAACTTCTTAACGTACTCGGATTTGAATGTTTCGGTCCCAACAACTGCATGACGCTTTCCGTCTTTTGTGATTTTGATGTTGGTATCTTTAAATATGATTTTAGCTAGTTCATATGTGTCCGGTTTGCCGACGAGCCAGGATTTTGATCCTTTTGGGAAGTATCCGAGGTATGGACCGACGTTTTGAAGCATTGTCCACCATTTCAGGAGGGATTTCAATTTACCAGCTGCCGTTAGATCGTCAGCATAAGCAACCTGGTTGATGTCACTTCGAATTTTCCAGTAAAGGGATTAAAGCTAGTGCGTAGAGGGGCATTGCTACCGGATCCCCTTGAGCGGTTCCTTCTGAAGAAATGATTTCAAACCTACCGGAGAGAAACAATCGTGAATTCGATGAGTAAGTGTTGCCGATATATGTAGAGATTTGAGGGCAGATGATCTTGATGTTGTGGATCATCACCCGGCGATTTATACGATTGAATGCGTTATCAGCGTCCACCAATAGTACCACATTACAATTCTCTTCTTTGAAAAGGATGCCCATGGCATGAACTGCAGCCTCACATCCGGACTTCTGGCCACCACATAGCTGAAGATCACCAACACTCGCTAAAACGTTCGGTTTCAAGACTGTCACGACGGATTTGCCGATCAACCGCCTAAGAACCGATTGCGATGGGCCTAACTCCAGGGTTCTTGTCCAAGGGGATCAATCTACTGGGAAGCAACGGTTCAAGCGAACCATCTTGCCAAAGTTCAGGCTCACGACATAACTTTCGCGACATTTTCGTGATAGCATCACAAAGGTTTAAACTATGGCTTCCGAAGGAGGCAGATGTCAAAATTCTTCTCCAGCCATCAGCGTCCAGTGTTGAAGGACCAGCTGCTCCCTTCCATTGACAAGCTAGCTTCTTTATCAAAGAGCCATCGATATTCTCGAAAATGTACCCCTCGACTTTGTCGATCGGACCTTCCAGTAGGTATTCTTCATGACACTCTTGTCCATTTGGGTGTTTTGTTTGGAGCGTTGTCAGCGTTTCTTTGGTGAGGTTTAAAACGCCACTTGACTCGATGTCGTCGAGGAGGCGGAGTGCAGGAACGACTTTACCTTTGGTCATTAAATCGTGAATGTGTTTCGCTTTTTCTTCAAAAGTGCGGTTGCCTTGGCGGAACACAAGTTGAGTTTGGAGGTAGCATGCTTCACGAATCAGTGCGTCGAAGTCACCATTCTTCCATTGCTGAAATCTCCGTCTGAGTGCATCAGAGTTATCTTTTGACTTGGAATTTCGACTTGGTTTTTGTAGAAGAAAACACGGCATTATCATTAGAATCTTGAGAGAAAGTTTCTTTTGTGGCGAGTCATTGACCCATTCGTGAACCAGACGGGTCATTTCATCGATGATATCGTTCCCAATTTTGCCTGATGGGAGCATGAAGAGGTTCCGCTTCCACTTTACGCACTCTTCATAAGCTGAATCGATGATTTGGGTTAGCTCAGAGTAGGTGTGGTCAGCCCAAACTTGTGGCTCGTTCGATCTTACGATTAGAGATGACGTCAAATCTTTCGGCGTCACTACTTTTTCCGTTGACACTGGAGCAACTTCGTGTTTCTTCGAACAACTTTTTCGATGTCGTGTCCTGCCACTTTTGGTACGAAAGATAGTTCCACATATGTCGCATGCATATTCCTCTGCAACCGTTGGAAGCATCGGCTGAGAAGGGGGAGAATTTTGCCTTCCTTTGGTTCCTCTTCCCGTTGTACAGCATGCCTTGGGATCGAAAACATTCGGAAAAACGATTGTCCTTGATACAATGATTTGGTCTCGGGGAATACGGATATCTCATCTTTCTTCTCGGTGTTTTTTGTTTGTGATTTGGTTGACATGTCGTCTTCGCTGCATCCACTGGCCATTTTCTGCTTTCGATGATACCGGTAAAGAAAGAAAACGCATTGTTCATTTTCCTTTGAAAAAGTGACGTCACAATGAATTTTCGACGGACAACTCTGGGCAGTGTAGACCCGTCGTCATGCAAAAAGAACCAATTGCATTGCGCAAAAAGCTGTGTAGCCCGCTTCGAAAAAGTAACCGGCTAACAATATAGCGTAATGAATGCTTACTTTCGACGTTTCGGTATACTATTTTTTAGAATTTTTATATCTGTGGACCAAAATTAATTAGAAGAATTGTTGAAAAGTGTTGTTAGGCAGATATTAGGGCAGACTACAAAAGATCTAATATCAAATTATTTAAACCCAAAATTTGCCATTTAAAGCTTGTTTTTGGACCTACCTTAGCTACCAAGCCAGTTTTTACAAGGCCAAGATTCTGCTGACAGCAATATAGCGTTATCAGTACTATAATGATATTTGTAATGTGAATTTTAAGTTTGCCTTGAAAAACAGATATTCAGTCACAACTTACCATCAGATTTTACCAAGTGACTGAATCAATCTGGCTTAGATTTCTAGGTTAGACCTACTTCGGAGGTCCTTTAATTTAAACAAAGTGACTGAAGCCGTTTTTTCCGGAAAGTTTTTTTTGGTGATTGTGGGTCCATTTGTTTCAGCACCATTTATGCCACTTATGCCACTTATGCCACCTTTTTCCCATTTGTTTCATGGAAATGTGTTCAAAAGTGTTAAAAAATACCTACATTTTTACCACCTCATTTTACATTGATCATTTTGTGTTCTTTGTGTCAAAAGTGGAAGTTTGCCGAGCTTTTCCAAGCAAAAAGAAATTTGCATTTGTTTCTACATTCTGGGTCAAAAGTGGAAGAATGTTATTGTAAATGGCGGCAATAATCGAATGCATAATTACGATGCGTTTCACTTTCGTTTTCTTATTAGTTTGTTTACATTTCCGACATAATTTATGCGACCATTATTGACGTAACTAAGAGTTCGCAAGATGGTAGATTTTCACATTTTTAACACGGTTTCCATATGTTTCACACGATGGTGGCATTTGGGGGAAAGGGGACAAAAATGGAAGTTCTGAGGTAAGAAACAAATGGACCCTGTATTGGTATTTTTTTCTGGTTTTTTTTGCACAATGATGTAAAATGGTATTGTTTAAAATCTGATGGAGCCCAATTTTTCGAAGTACAAGATTTTGGGCTGAAAAGTGCCTGAGAAAGTGGTTTTTGGACTTTGTGTGACATTCTTCATTATTTTTTTCTGTTTTTTTTTTTTGCATAAAGATAAAGGACATGGATCTAAAAAGTGGCTGAAGCTGTTATTTTTTTCGGAAAATCTTTTTGACAGTAAAAATTTGATTTCTTGCACATTTTTTGATGTAAATAGTATTGTTTAAAATCTAATAGAGCCCGATTTTCGGAAGTGAAGTATCTTAACTTCCAATCTAAATTATGTTTTATTTTTGGACCTACTCCGGTGGGGTGGAGGTCCTATAAATTAACCTTTGTCCGTTCGTTCGTTCGTTATTAGCTTTCCTCGTGATTGGCTCATTAGTAATAGTAAAGTAATTAGTAAAAAAATTTGTTGGCTCAAAAAACGCATGTTTATCTATAAGAATCACTATTAATAAGCATACATCAATGTTCTTAGTCAAATTACTCAATTTCTTTATGAGATAGATGTTTTATTTGCTCATGAAGTCTTGAATATGGAAGAATATTCGAAGAGAATGAAATTTTGGTTTCTAAACGTTTTTTTTTATAAGAGACAAACGACTAATTTTAATAGATCGTCACTATTTGTGTTCTGAATGATTGTTTAATGGTCACGCTCACGTAGATATCAATTATAAATGTGTTAAATGCATAACCAGGTAAGTTATGAAAGTATCACTTGTCTAGGTAGGTTGTATGTGTGGGCTTTTTCGTTGTTCGTCCTTTTTTTGGAAAATCCCCATGAGAAAAAATTAAGATCCTATGTATGTTCAAAGTCGAAATACTCGCGAAAGTCTTTTATTTTTTCATCATTTTCTTTCATCTTGACTTTTGAATTTTTCAATTCAAGAATAATTGCCCCAACAGAATATATGTATAACATGTTATAATTTTGTTGCCTACTTTAAGCAAAAATTTCTATTTTTTACATGTAAAAAATTCACTATGGTCAGGGTCCTTAACTTCTATATTTGGTCGGAACTCTTACCTTCTAATTATCCCCTAAAATACCTCCCGTCCCCGCTGCGAATGAGGCTGCCTGAATGATAGAAAGGTGTACAGTGGTGAAACTTCAAATTAGTTTGCTTGAAGATAGAATCAAGTAAATCAGGGCTAAAATTGGAGATTCTTGGCTCACTCGTTGAACAAAAATGGTCAAAAAACGGTCAAAATTAGATTTTTGTCAAATTTTTACATTTTTTGACTTTTTAGCTTAAAATCTTGCTGAAAAGACTCACTTTTGATTTTTTTTTTCGGTTGACCATGAAGCCCAATCCAATTCCTACGAGTTAGACCAAAAGTGACGATTTCTAACTCAAACTGGACATTACAGGAGGGCTTCCCCCCCCCCCTACATAGCCCTGTCTGTTATATACGACATTGGCACTTAAAGGGTTAAGATTAATGAAAGTTATTACTTGGGGACTGGGGAGTATCAGTGTGAGTGGTCTTGTCTGTGAATATGCTCTACATTCGTCTGTTAATCTATTATATCACTTTTTCTCACCAACAAGGCTAATTGATTTATTCGGCGGAAAATGCAAAATAGCCAACCTTGTAGCTCGATTTTTTGTTACTTTTTTTCCTAATATCCGAATATACACAACCTTCATAATGATAACTTATTTCTATTGTCTGAACTTGTGAAAATTTTGAAAAAACTGCGTTAATGCGTAAATTTTTTTCTGAGAAGAAACTGCGTGAATTTGGAAAAAAAGATTGCGTGATACGTGAGTTGAAGGTCCAGCCCTGTGTCATCAAGGGGGAGGTGCTTAAACAGGTGAAGGGTTCTAATTAAGGGTCGGAAAAATAGTAAAATTTCAAATTTTTGCCCCTAGAAGAAAAACTTCGAAATTTGGTCAAATTAGTTCCATTAAGGGTCGTAGAATTTGCCAAATTTTCTAATATTTCTTCTTTTTAGTCCCTCGAAGATTCCGAGGGTTGAAAGCAGGGCGCGACCTATTGCAGGGCGTGACCTATTGAACTTAATCTTACGTGCTAATTTCGCAATGTAGTATAGTTAAAATGTTACTTATATACAAACCAGGATAATCGACGACGAAAAGTATCTAGTTGATGACCTTTTTTTTTACTTTTTTTCGCTTTTTCTTGTTCTTTTTATTTTTTAGATTACGGTTTTAATGGATTTTTAAGGGGGTAGTCATATGAGATTTTGAAAATTGGTGAAAAATTCATCAATTTCGGGATTTAGGGCTTTTTAGGATCCTTTATCCTTCCTGAACATACCCTGAAAATTTCAAGGCCGTAGCATAAATATCTGCCGATGTATTGGGTTTCTTATGAGCCCTGGTATACAATTTTCTCCTTAGCAACGGGAAATCGCATCCGTTGCTAGGGCCTCATTTCCGTATGGCTGCTCTAAACATAGCATCATGACATACCAAATGAAAGCTCTTTTTACGCCCTTTTTGGGCGTCTAAGTCAATACCGCCTTTTTTTCCCGGGATTTCTTAATATGACGTAATTAAAGATGGTAACCGAAGAAGTGGTATTTGCAAAAAATTCACATTTTGGGGCAGTCAGCTGTGTTTTTGACATGGAAACTGAGCTTATGTATTGTTTTGGATTGAATTATGATATTATTGAATGTTTCATTTCATTTCTGACATCTGGGAAAGCTTTGGAAGCCTATAATTTGAGTGAAAGCAACAATTTGATTCTGCGAACTGATGTTTTCGAACAGTAAAACTTGTACACCGAAAAAACTTTTCAAAGTGATGGATTATAGACTTTGAATAAAGTTTGAAGCAAGGAACCAAACACATTCAATGATGTATCCATTATGATTCTTAAATCCAGTGGGAATCTAGTCATTCATGAGTCATCATGGCACTCATGGCGCCAGAGGCGATCCTGGAAAATTAAGTAAAACTACCTATGCGATGCATGATAGACGTTCAACCTGAAGACACGTTTCCCTAAGATCAACACTGAAATTCAACTGTAAATGATATAAACAGATTTGAGAGAGCACAAGTATGATATATTTTGTTGGCAATATGTTTTTTGATGAGAAAATGCACTTTTATTGACTTAAAGCCATGTTTACGCGTTGTACGCAGAGTTGACGCAAAATACCTGGAGATTCCCGGAGCACATGGAAGGCCATTTTTTTCAAAAAACTTGGACTAATTTAGTATTTCCAGTACCTTTTCAACATTAAAAGTTATGTGTCAATCCATTTTGGTCAACCACAGCAAAAATTTTGTAAAACGGTCTATGTATCGCAGAAAAATTGAGAAAAACCTCTATTTTCAACTTTCTGCGCCGTTTTCTCAAAACACGTTTTAGGGGGTTTTCGCGCACCTTGTCAGCCTTTTCTCAGGATTGAGAAAAGCTATTGACTTGAAATTTTCAGGGTAGTTTTCCATTATGGTAAGCCTCAGGATGAATGAAGCAGTTTTTCAAACAAATCATTTTTTGACTTTTAAACTGAAAAAGTACAAATTTTAGGTTCCAGACCCCCTGGCTTGAAATTTTGAAAATTTTTTCCACTCATTCTGGAGACTTTCATAATACTAACCTTCACCAGAAAAAATTTTTCGAATAGCTTTCTTAGCTTTTCTTAAAAGGTTGACACAATATTTTTATAGCTTTTACCCCCTGGACGATATTACCCCCGTCTTTGCTATTTTTAGAATTTTTTTTTAATTTTTCATATCCTTTATAGTTGTGCTACAATTGTGGAAAGTTTCATTGAAAAATATTTACTACTTCACAAGATATAACAAAAAGTTTAAAAAATGACATTTCAAATTTCTCATATGACTACCCCCTTAAGAGGTACAACAACCTAAAAGCTTATGAAATTCTCATAAAGGGATCTTATTCTTCTATACGTTTTTTCTTCTGTAAGAATCACGTATAAATGGACGAAATATTTGGAAGACCAAAGATTAAGAACAGTGTAGGAACAAGGCGATATTTTTTTAGGAAATAAGACCAAAATACCAAACAGCTAAAATAAATGAGATGAGAACAGTTAGATATATTTAGGAATTTAGGAAAATCATTGGACTTCAAAAACTTTTTAGGTTCTTATAAAAATATACCTGGAAAAAATATTAACAGGAAGAAAAGAAAGGAAAATTTCATAATAGAAAAGCACATTTTAAAACGTGATGAAGATGAAGAAGCAGTTTTGTTTCGCGTGTAGACGATAGGAGATCATACATTAAGTCGATATTTGACAAAGATAGCCCAAAAAGCTAGACAGTGTTTTTATTGTCTTCACGAATTCCATAGCAAGCCGGATCGGCAATCTACGAACTGAAAAGAACATTAACAGGAGTGGAGATTTGGATCGGGAGCCTCTGGTCTCGAAACATGAGAAACGTTAGTACGGTAGGACTTAAGTTTCTTCCAAAAGAAGGCCACCTTATAACGAAGAACGGTACTAGTTCTTCCTTAACAGGACATCTGGATACCATCTTTTCCCTACAAAATGCTGTACTGGTTGTAATACTTATCGCTTCGGTTACCGGTAATTCATACATCATCACCATGACTACCTGGTCGCGATGGAAAAACAAACGTAAGGGTCGGAAATTAATCGATTATTTAACGACACATCTTGCTGTAATGGATCTGTTACTGGTTATCATATCTGTACCTGAGATGTTGAGCCATAACATTTATTCCACTTTCAAGTTTGGTCCCATTGGTTGTAAAAGTCATTTATCCGTTATCCACTCACGCCGTCATTGCATCCGTACTAACGCTTCTTATCATCGCGTACGAACGTTATCAAGCGTCAAAAACACAGACTGTTATTATGCGTAGTAAGCATAAAACAATCATTTTATCGGCTGTCAGTTTCGCTAGTATCGTTCTTGTCTGTCCTTACTCTTGGATCCTTACTTATGAGTCTAAATCTACGGTAGACGAAGCATTGTGTTTCGAAAGATGGGGCATGTCGTATCGAAGGATGTACACGTTGGTATTGTTTATTGTGCAGTACGCATGCCCAGTTCTGCTCATGAGTTATTATTACTACCACACGTGGAAGAATATAAAGACGTCTACAAATAATTTGATATTACGGATGAGTGTTGATTACACGCCCTTACTTAAGGTTGGAACGCCCTCGGAGTTGGTGACAACTGTTTCGACTGGAGCAAATATTTCGGACTTTACAAATTTGAATACGAGTTTCGTCAAAAAGATTGGCACTTCGAGCAGTGCACCGAATTCAAGAGTTTTATTCAAAAGACTTTTCCTTTGTCGTGAATTGACCAAAAAATTCACCGTTATCGTGTTAGTGTTCATCATCTTCGCATTACCCAATCAATTGCTCTGGTTGTATATCGACTTTGCAAAAGATGGAAATATCAACTTTGACGAAGGTATCACAAACTTGAGTTATATTTTAACTTTTGCTAACTGTGTGGTTAATCCGATTATATATGGAAAACATAACTCGAAGAAATATTCGACCATTTTTAAAGAATGGAGACAGGCATTGATTTCTTCCTCTTAATAAGAAGTCGAATTTAAACATTTTTATCGTATATTTTGAGAAAAATACAAATATAAGATAAATTCATGGTAGAGTTATTATGCTTATGAAAATGATTTTATCCGTAAAAACTTTGCCGGAAAAAAATATTTTCAAGGCCTTGAAAATTAACGATAGCTTTTTATTCTTCATTCCTCCGTAAAGCAATCCCCGAAAACAAGTGATGGGTTGCCAGGATCCAGTCTACAAAACCCTTGACACGGTCTTGCAAAATTCCGTAATCTAAACCTTCCAGATGTTGAAAATTTCCCCCAACCTTTAGAGCTTCAGCGTGTCGGATGGAAAAGTCTGCATCTGGGTGCCAGGTAAAACGCTCTGGGATAACAGCAGTTACTAATCTTTTTATAAGAACAAACTATATAAGAACATAAGACTTCGAAATACCTTGTGGACCCTAAAACATCTACTATCTTAGAAAAAATGGACAAAAATATTCACAAAATAGTGAAAATAAGAGCATGTTAAGAACATTTTTAGACTTAAAACTCAAAAAGTTGAGAACATCTTAATGGCTTCAAAATTTTTTGAATGTTCTAATAAAAAAACGAGTAATGCTCTCTTAAGTTGAGTCATTGAAGGATTATAGATAGAGAATGAGCATGAAATAGCGGGGGTGCAGGGGAAGCAGAGACGGCAACTTCGATCACGTATTTTTTCTTCAAACATTTTTCTGGGGGGATTAAATGACTAAATGTGCCCACACAACCCTGTTGTTGAAGGTATGGCTTATCAGAGTGCTTAGTAAATGCTTCCTCGCATTTTTTTGGAGTTTTTCAATTTTTCAGACCCTGCAGAGCTTATTAGGCTCTCTTATAAGAACATCCAAAATTTTTGAAGCCTTTAGATGTTCTTAGCTTTTTCGGTTTTAAGCCTAAAAATTTTCTTAACATGTTCTTATATTCACCATTTATTGAGTATTTTTGCTCATTTTTTCTAAGAAATCAGGTGTTTTAGAGTCTGCAAAGCCTTAAAATGTTCTTAACTTATTTTTCATAAGATTTTGGCTTCCGAAGCCTTATGTTCTATCTTATATAGTTTGTTCTTATAAAAAACGTGTAAGCGGGAGACACTTAGGCAAAGTTGGGTACGAGGACGCGTCGCTGCTCAGGGCCAGGCTCTGAAGATATCTGACAAGGTCCCAAATTTATTAATTTTCAAGATGTGTATCTGACAGGGTCGACTTGTTTTGGTAATTTTTGACAATTTTCAGGGTAGAAAATGGGAAAGTTTTTCGAATTTTATTTCTGACAGGGTCTCAATTTTGCATTTTTTAAACTCTAACGGCACGTCCCCGTCAGCCGTCAAGTGCCCTCTCCCGGTCATAGTCTAACACAATGGATATACTTCTTTGTTACTTTTTCAAGTAGGAATGTATAATGCAAACCAGCTGGCACACAACGTTTTTTCGACGTTTATCTAACGTTCACAACGTCCATATAACGTTAGAAGAACGTTGAAACAACGTTGTGTGCCAGCTGGGTATTGATAAGATTTCATAAGATTTTGGCTTCCGAAGCCTTATGTTCTATCTTATATAGTTTGTTCTTATAAAAAACGTGTAAGCGGGAGACACTTAGGCAAAGTTGGGTACGAGGACGCGTCGCTGCTCAGGGCCAGGCTCTGAAGATATCTGACAAGGTCCCAAATTTATTAATTTTCAAGATGTGTATCTGACAGGGTCGACTTGTTTTGGTAATTTTTGACAATTTTCAGGGTAGAAAATGGGAAAGTTTTTCGAATTTTATTTCTGACAGGGTCTCAATTTTGCATTTTTTAAACTCTAACGGCACGTCCCCGTCAGCCGTCAAGTGCCCTCTCCCGGTCATAGTCTAACACAATGGATATACTTCTTTGTTACTTTTTCAAGTAGGAATGTATAATGCAAACCAGCTGGCACACAACGTTTTTTCGACGTTTATCTAACGTTCACAACGTCCATATAACGTTAGAAGAACGTTGAAACAACGTTGTGTGCCAGCTGGGTATTGATATTCTAAAAACATGAATGAATATTGGACATCTTCCACCCTATACAAATTTATATGAAAGTAGGGCGGCCGCCAACACAAAGCAATCAAGGAGTAAAAAAAAGAGTATTCGCCATATCAGAAAACGGGGTGGGCAATTAGTTTTTAAATGGCTTATCATTGAAAATCAATTAATTCTGATTACTCCTGAGACTTTTGAATATTTACTGACACACTTATTTTTGGTTGCTATTAGCAATATATGGATAACATTATCGTTTTCTTGATATAGAGCCATATTCTCATATTTGATAAAAGTGAGAACTTTATCGTTGTTTTACCTTGATGGACTACTTGATAAATTTTATTGCAACGGGTTGAATTCTTTATGTTTTGCGGTTTTTTTCTGTTTATCTGCGTTTATCTTCTCCCCGTAATTAAAAAGCTTACAGTGTACACGCATCCAAAAATTTTGAAGTCTTCGCATGTTCTTAACTTTTTGAGTTTTAAGCCTAAAAATGTTTTTAATATGTTCTTATTTTGACCATTTTGTGAATATTTTTGACCATTTTCCTAAGAAACACGGTGTTTTGAGTTCACAAAGTTTGTTCTTATAAAAAAACGTGTACGCACCTTTGATTCAATTTATGGAAAAGATTTTCTTGTAGGGAGTCTACTGGTGTTGTTGCTTCGATTGTATTCTGAAATAACTTTAAACAGCAAATGCCGGCAGAGAAAGTACCCTGTACTTATCTTTGCACAGGCAGGCTTCTTTTTGTGTGTCTTTTTACAAATTATTATGGTGATAGACCTTACTTTATTCTTTTTTCAGCAAAGAAATGGTCGTAAAAACACCTTGGCAATTCGGTGATCGCTCGTCACGTGATCAACCTGATGACGTCACTCTCCCCATGCTCCGTGTGGAACATCCAGCATCTCGTATTGGTGACCCAGCATCTTTGAAGCTTCGCGGCGTTTCAAGATTATCTTCTAGGTGAGAAATTTAAAGTCGGTTTGTAAGATACACAACCAGCGCATCAGGTGGCAACAGATACACCCTGCACGCCCAAACTGTTAACATACTCTAAGAATGAACTCTATCAGGCTATTCGTATGAAATTGCTTTATATTGTTGTAGCCCCCCCCCCTTTTTTTTGCAAAAAAAAAGAGAGAGAGAGAAAGAGAGGGTGAGAGAAAAAAGACTTGGCTACGTTCAACAATGAAGCCAAAACGGTTTAACAATCTTTCTTTGCTCCATATCCATAAAAATATAACAGATAAACTTGATTTAGATGAAGTTGGTAGGGGGTGTACGGTATTTCTGAATTGCGGAAATTTACCCTTTTTTCTTCGAAATTGCAGAAATCGACCCTTCTTTCTTTGGAATTTCGGAAATCGGGCAAAATTCCTTCGGTATTTCGGAATGCTGAAATAGTTTCGGTATCGGAAATCCATGAATTTTTGTTTCGGAATTTTGGTATTATAAAGTTTCTATCCCTCTTTTTCGGAATTCATACATGAAAAATCAAATTTGATGAAAAATTAGTCAAAACGAGGAAAAATACCCTAAGAAATCGGAATCGGAATCGCAAGTATTTTTTTACGGAATCTCGGAAATTTTAGCAAAATTATATGGTATTTCTGAAATCGCAAACCCCGTACCCTTGGTAGAGAGTTTGTGTCGACTCGAGAGCATCGCTTCAATTACTTAATTACAATTTTAATTTTTATTACTGTATATGCTTACTGTCTGTTAAAGCATACTCTCAATCTACTTTTACTTATGAATTTTGAGCATGTAAAAGTCCGCTTTATTTACTGATAGGTTTAATTTGGTTAATATATCTAGTAGTATATTCTTTGGTGATTATCAGTATAAAAAAAGCCTAACTTTTTTTTTGATTTTTTCATTCAAATAACTTCATAAAAATTTAATTTAGACCACTTCTAGGCCAATGTAGAGTACCATAATGTCAAAAATTTTCCGACCCGTTGGCCCCAACCTTGGTGGCCGCCTTAGTCACTATATCATTTAGCCACATCGTTCCTATAAAACTGTTCTTATAAAAGAAGAATAGTGTAATCATCTCAACATTTCAGAGGCAGTCACAAAGATGATATTATGCTATTACCAGACATTCCATCGCATGCTGACGTCATCATTGGTGAAGATCGAAGTCAAATCAGAATTCCAATCTTTGGTAAAAAGAGTCTTTTTATAATTAGTCTTAAAGTGTTCCTACTTTGTTCGCCGACAGTTTTCTCTTTCAAAAGTATGAGGGAGCTTTGTTCTTAGATTTGTGTTCTTATATTAAAAACCATGTAGTTCAGGTCAAACAACTTACAAATATCAATTGGGTAGGGATTTTAATTCATCTAACTTTTTTCGCCCTTTCCGGTACATGTTTTTCTATAAGAACATCCAAAATCTTTGAAGCCTTCGTATGTTATTAACTTTTTGAGTTTTAAACCTAAAATTGTTTTTAACATGCTCTTATTTTCACCATTTTGAGAGTACTTTTGTCCATTTTTCGAAGAAAATAGGTGTTTAGGGTCAAAAAAGCCTTAAACTGCTCTTAACTTGTTCTTAACATTTTAGCAATCGAAGTCTTACGTTCTAATATAGTTTGTTCTTATAAAAAAAACGTGTAGTTTCATTGTAAGGTCTATTTTCAGCTGATGATTGCTAAATGTTTTTCTGAATTTTCTGTATCTTCCGAACTTTCTAGTTTCGTTTCAAGATGGGAATTCTAACATCTTGGAAGTTAATCATTATTTTTTCTACTTTTCCACTTTTTGCTAGAGAGTAGGTTTATAAGCTCTTTAGGAAGTAGAAGATTTAAGTAAAAGGTTATTAGGAAACATGTCTTCCTCAATGTTATGTTCACGTGTATTATATCTACGTTCGGGTGTGTGCGAGCAAAAACTCTTTTTATAAGAACCAATACAGGATGGATCTTCTCTCCAATTTTGGGCCTCAAATTGAACCTATAATGTTCTCAATTTTGATAGTTGAGCCTTGAATTGTTTGAATTTGAGAAATTCCAGGCTTAGCTCTGTTCTTAAGTTTTTTTTATCGCAATCTCATCTTCTTTTCTTCAAAACATTGTTCTGATTACACCTTCTATGCTCAAGCAATCCCTCTCTATTCATTTTCAAGCAGCCCAATCTGCTCCAAGAACACTTTCTCAGCTCTTCCTTAAGCAGCACTGACTTCAAATATTTTTTTTTTTTTAACAAACCTACTACTGGTAATTAGATTGATATAGCTTACCCGTCTGCTTTCAGGGTTTCTGTGTCGTGGGATAGATCTTCCCACGCTACCGAAACCCTGGACAGCATAATAGTTTTGAGCCTCATTGTTCTTATAAAAAAAGATTGTACCTTTTCACAACTTTTGAAAAAACTTGAAATCACGGATATAAGAAATCTCTAACCTCAATGGCTCACAATTTACGGATAATTTGAACCAAAATTTGCTATCTATTCTAGTCGACCAGAATTCTGGAAAAATCTATCTAAGAGTCCCAAAAAAACGTTGTTTACAACACATCGAGCTGCTGTTGAAGATTATTTCAATGCTTTCAAAATGGACTCATCAATTTTAATTCACGACCTTTTCCACATTATTTTTATCTATTTTTATCATTAAAGGTTAGGATAAATGGAAAATCCGTTTAATTGAGCGAGTATGTCCAAGCCAAATAAGAAAAATCAATCGAAGTTTTGTAGAAACAAACCGGCCGGTTTAATAAGATATGTAGCTCTGTTAAGTCTGCACTTGTCTTTTGGCAGCACATGGCTACAACTTGTTTCCACACTAACTTGTCAATGTTACAGTAATCATTCTATTTCTATGATTTTGTAGAAACAAACGGGCTGCTTCAATAAGATAGCCCGGTAGTCTGCACTTGTCTTTTGGCAGCACATGATGGCTACAACTTGTTTCCACACTAACTTGTCAATGTTACAGTAATCATTCTATTTCTATGATTTTGTAGAAACAAACGGGCTGCTTCAATAAGATAGCCCGGTAGTCTGCACTTGTCTTTTGGCAGCACATGGCTACAACTTGTTTCCACACTAACTTGTCAATGTTACAGTAATCATTCTATTTCTATGATTTTGTAGAAACAAACGGGCTGCTTCAATAAGATAGCCCGGTAGTCTGCACTTGTCCTTTGGCAGCACATGACTACAAATTGTTTCCACACTAACTTGTCAATGTTACAGTAATCATTCTATTTCTATGGTTCGAATAGAAACAAACGGGCTGCTTTAATAAGATAGCCTGGTAGTCTGCACTTGTCCTTTGGCAGTACATGGCTACAACTTGTTTCCACACTAACTTGCCAATGTCATAATAATTATCAACCCTTACACACTACAATCGTCTTTCGTGAAACTGATAGGCTCGATATGTGTATATTTCATTTTCAATCATCTTTCTTAGGAAATGCAGCTAATATGAGTGTTCGTAGTGAAAGTCGCTCCACCACAAGATCACAATCTGCCATGAACGGAGGAGATTCTGAGAAAAAGAAAAACGACAACATAGCCTCAACTACAGAGGTATATAAATATTGTGAACTCCCGGTGGGGGGGGGAGTGCTCAATAGGTAAATGACCTACCATACATGCTATATTTTGTAAGCAAAGATGAGAAAAATTGCCCTCTAAAAATTTCAAAAATCTGACCATATTTTGCGTGAAAATGGCGAAATTTTTTCAAGAAATTAGGCCGTAAGGGTCGATTTTCACTCAAATTTGCTCAAATTGTGCAAAATCTTCTCTGTAATATTGTAAGGTTCCGATTTTAAAGGCCTAATTTTGAGCCACATGTATGGTCGTTTTGAATCGAGTGCCCCAGTGTGAACTATATAAAGAAAAGTTATTGTCTGGTATATTTTTTGCACCCCATTCTCCGCTACCATTTAGTTTACCGATTTCCTTTCCATGTAAAAAATCTCATTTCCAAAGATAACTGTAATTGGGAGGGTGAACTGTAATTGTCTTAACTTTGGTCTGGGAACCAAATGACTAAAAAATGTCTGAAAGTGACCAAACTTTTACCCAACTTATAACCTTAAGAAATTATCCAACAAGTACACAGTAATTCGTTTATTTCTCACCAACAAGTACACAGTAATTCTCGTTTATTTCTCAGCTTCAACAGCTACTCAGGGAGAAAATGAAGACAGGGTACTTCTCTATGAAGAATTTGTTCGAATCGTACGACAGCAAGGAAAAAAGCTCTGTCAGCAGGCAAGATTTGCATCGCATTTTATCAAAATTCTTGGGTATGTCAATCACATACAGTCAATTCAACAGGCTCATGAAAAGGTATGTTTAACTTGCAATTCATGATGTTCATGGTGTAATGTTTTCTAAGGAAACACCCAGCTTTTTCTAGTAGTAGTAAGTTTAATTCTATAGCCCTGGTTCAGCGGCACTGCTGGCTAAAGGTGAGATGTTTCTGTACGTTACGTCATGAAAATTATGAATTTTTAGTCACATTTATGTGTATATGTTTTATTTGCAATAAAGTTGTAATACTTGAAATGGTGTTCAAGGTTCAAGGTTTTTCCGTCCTAGAAATTCATTTCCCTTAAAAAAATAGTATTTCAAAATAAATCTACCAGATGATTTTCCTTCAGAAAGGAAAACTATTGTTGCTGAGATCTTAACTTTTTTTTTGAATACACATTTTTTTATAAGAACATCCAAACTTTTTTGAAGCGTTCGGATGTTCTTAACTTTTTGAATTTTACAAAGCCTAAAAATGTTCTTAACATGTTCTTATTTTCACCATTTTAAGTATTTTAAGTATTTTGGCTATTTTCATAAGAAATCGGGTGCAAAGCCTTAAAATGTTCTTAAATTGTTCTTAATCATTCGGCCATCGAAGCCTTATGTTCTTATATAGTTTTTTCTTAAAAAAACGTGTATACTCGCTTTCTCTTGGTTGCAAAATATTTCGTAATGTAAACCCTTGACTTTATCTTTCTTTAGATACGGCTTTAACGAGAAAAGTATGATATCTTACGATGAATTTTACAAAAAGGTTCGACAACCTGTCAAGGTAATTCTTTTCATCACTAGAAATGTATTTTTCTGGTAGAATCACCCAATTTCTTACCAAGGCCTACAGACTCAACTGTTTGCGCGTGACTCCCCCAATTTACTTTGAATTTGATTTTGCAAACAAGGTTAGAAACTGTCATTTTTCCGTTTATATCCCTCCTTGGGATATCCCTATTTGGGCTTCTCTCAAATGAACGGATATACAACAGGCCGTCTTAACTAGGTCTAGTAAGTAAGTATGCGACCGCAGTCGAAAGCAACCCGAAGGCTCCTCTTTCGATAGCTGTCCACCCGAAGGTAGGGGAGGGCACCACTCTTTCTCCCTGGATTGCTTCACTTTCCCTTGATCCTTCTCTTAATTGCTGAGCATCAAGCAGAAAGGTATCAAGTACCATTTTGGAAACCTTAGGTATGACCCGGCTGGGGATTGAACCCACAACCTTGCGCACCGTAGCCGGATGCTCTACCACTGCACTACGGCCGCTAACTAGATGATTTTGAGACCATTTTTTATTTACCATAGAAAGAAGACAGCCAATCAGAATATCCCTCGTGGTTCTTCACACGCGAAGATGAAGACAACAATGAATCTTACCAATCGGCCAATGCTGTTCTCAATCAGCTGAAAAACCAAGCACAGAAAAAGTAAGGCTTTCATTATAACACCCTTCTCTCGCAGCCCCGGTGGAACTTTTTCCCATAGTGGGGATAAAAATCCCAATGGGAATTGAAGTTCTATTGTTCATGTATATAATTTCCAGTGAGGATGGTTCTCGACAGCAAATTTTTGCATTGAATTTTCAATGGTCAATTTCTCAGTGGTGCTGAAATTGTAGCGTATTTTTTCCACCGGGGACGAAATTTTGGCCAAGTTTTTCAGTGGGGCTGGGGTACCAGCGGTTGTATGACACAGGGGTGTATTATGGGTTATGTTTTGTGTGTTTTAGGTGAGGGATAGTAGAATTTAGATATTACTTGATCCGATTCAAACTAAATACGGGGGGGGGGCATTCTGTTCAAATTCATAATCAGTGTACCTCTTGTCAGTGTGACACGGTTGAAAATCTCTGAAGTAATATTATATTAATTAAAGGGAATAATCATTGACTTCAAAGCTTTGAAAGGTTAGACTTAAAACTCCTGGATGGGAAATTAAGTCAATCCAGAACGCCCGCGCGTAATTTTTACAAAAATGCTGGATCTATCGCTAGATTTAAAAAAAATGCAGCCCTCAAAAACAAAAGAACCACTATATAAAATCTG
The DNA here is from genome assembly GCF_902728285.1 of Clytia hemisphaerica. Lineage (NCBI taxonomy): Eukaryota > Metazoa > Cnidaria > Hydrozoa > Leptothecata > Clytiidae > Clytia > Clytia hemisphaerica. The sequence goes on from NW_027103336.1 coordinate 112,985, forward strand.
TCGTCATGATTACGGCGCGTTCGAAGCGCGATCTGGATGGGAAATAAGTGGCTTCACTTTTCCTTGCCAGAGAAAGCATGGTTTGGGCAATGAATTTGAATTTCCTAGGCTCTAAACGACAGTTGAAAAAAACAGTTAACCCAGGGGTTCTTATTAACATTTAAACTAAATTTTACTTTTCTATGATCACTGTTTCAATTTTTCAATTTTTTTTTGACAGTTTGACTGAATTGTTGGTAACATTACAGTTAGAGGGTAAAGACAACGTCACTAGGCGGATTTTTGAAGACACATTATCGACAAACGGCTACCATTTGAAATCGTTTGAATTTGAAAAATTGTGGAGAAAACTGGACTCTAAGAATGGAGAGTTGATTCCAATGAAATTGTTTTGTGACAGAATCCTCACCACGGATTTCAGTCATACCAAAGAGGTATACAATTCAGATTTAGCAATAGCTGTCTAAAGTCTATTCACGATAAGTGTGCACTCTTTTTTCATTTACTTATAACTTTTGAAGGAATTCTTCAATCTTTATAAATTTGGTACCATCGGAAAGATATTAGTGAGTGGAACAATTTGAAATAAAAAAATATTTAAAAAAATTCTAAAAATGAAGATGAAAATGAAAAAGAAAAAAATGAAGATCTAGTAGAAAAGTGCTATAACTATCATTTTCACTGAAGTAAATCCTTGATCATCGAACGTGATCACTGTGAAAAAATATTTCAAAAATAATCATTCAGTCAAAAGATATCAAACAAAGTTATAAGCTGATTGGGGTCTAAAAACGCTGTTTTCTGCTGTTTTTTGCTGTTTTTTGGGGTCAATCACTTATCAACTTTATATCATAACTTTATATTGAATAAATATTTTAATGAAATTTTTTCACAGTGATGACCTCCTAAGATCAAAGAATCTCTTCAGTGAAAATGAAAGTTATAGCATTTATCTACAAGATCTTCATTTTTTTCTTCTTCATTTTCATCTTCATTTTTAGAATTTTTTTGAATATTTTTTTATTTCAAATTGTTCCACTCACTAATATCTTTCCGACGGTACCAAATTTATAAAGATTGAAGAATTCCTTTAAAAGTTATAGGTAAATGAAAAAAGAGTGCACACTTATCGTGAATAGACTTTAGGACCTTAGGCAAAAAGAAAAATAGATGCCGCCCTTAAGGGTACGCTTATTTATCAGATCTAGTGTATTTTAGACTAAATTTGACGTCATCAGTTGTAATGTGCCTGACAGAATTTCGGGGTTTGAATACACCTTTTCGACCGTAGCCACCAATAGCTGCGCGGGCATTTTTTGCCCGATTTATCCCACTAAAACCGTCCCCGTCTTTTTTTCTCACCTACAGACAATAATAGAAAAATGTGTCAAAAAAGGATTGGATCGAGTTTAGGGAGATAATTAAATAATTAAGTGGTCGGGCCAAAACGCGCGACTACGGTCGAAAAGGTGTATATAGATTTAGGAATAACTGTCTAGGACCTTAGGCAAAAAGAAAAATAGGTTCAGCCCTACTCTTGTCTCCCGAATAGACGTCCCCCCCCCGCTAAATGTTAAGAGAAAAAAAATCCACCCCCCCCGCTCTTATTATTAAGACCCCCCTAATTAAATTCGAATAATTCAATATTTTATTACAGTGTAGATGGACCTTGAATTTGTTAAAATTTTCCTTTTTGTTAGTATTGGTTCTTATTCCTCTTATTCCATCCGCTTATTAAAATTTAGAAAATTTTCCTATCCCCCTGCTTATTCAGACCCCCCGTCTATTCGGGAGACAAGAGTATTCAAGGGTACGTTTTTTCAGGCTTCCTAAAGTGCACTATTTGGGTGTAAATAGAAATGTTCCCCAAAATTTACTCAAGGGTCCAATTTTTAAAGAGCAACAACGCCAGTATAACACACCACAAATCTCTTACTCAAAAATACTGCCTATCAGATCTAGACCATGTTCGTGCGTGACGGTTCCATTTCCCTCCGAAACGAAATGAAGCCATTCTATTGGTAAAAAGGGACGTAAGACTTGAATGTAACCAATAGTACGGCTTCATTTTATTTCGGAACAGAACCGTCACGTGCGAAAAGATGGTCCTAGCTTAGACGAAATTTGACGTCATCAGTTATACTGTACCTGACAGAGTTTCGAGTTTCAATTAGACCGTATCTGCACTGAATATATTATTCTCATTTTAAGAAAAGTCCACGCCGTCGTGATGTCTCGACTGAGAACTGGTTAAACAAGACAACAAATGAAGGTTATCGAGACATGTACCATGCTTTCAGCGAGTTCGCCAATAAACATGATTTGGTCACCAAGGAACATTTCTTAATGGTGCTGGCTGATTATGGACTTTATCTTCGCTCTCAAGATTTTGAAAACTTCTGTGCCAGGTAAAGGCTAGGCTTCTGTTCATCCTCTAGCGAAAAATTTTTTCTTATAGGAAGTATATCTATAGAGGTCTGCAATTCAGACGAGTAAGTTATTAGCTTTTTTACACCTAATATGCTAATATGTAGGCTTCTGCTCACCATCTAACAAAAATGTTTCTTCTTCTTATTATTATTATTATTATCAATTTATTTTCAGTTGGTACATAAAGTAAAGGACCTAACGTCCTAAATAGTAACAGCCTTAAACTGTTATTAACAAAATCCAACTTCTATAAAAATAGTCAAAAATATCAACCACAATTAACATATTGGGCAGGTGCAAAAATCGTTTGGCAACATTTTTGATTTGCCCCTAAATGTAGTAAACGTTGCAGAGCTTTTCACATCCTTAGAGAGACGATCCCAAATGAGGGAGCCAACAAAACTTAGAGATTGTAAGCCAAACTTAACTGTGTTAGCCGGAGGTAACATAAGTTGCTCTCCTCGTCTAAGTTTATAGCCCGAGGTTTTTGTGACAAAGAGCTCAGCTAAGAAAGGTGGGTTTAGTTTTTTAAGAGTTTAATAAATTTCCTCAAGAATTTTATGAATAAATTTGATGTGAAAAGATGCAGAATTACATAAAGTAGTATACTTATAGGAAGTATACCTTTAGAGGTCTGTGATTCAGACTTGGTAAAAGCGATCTAGACTCAATCAAAAAATTGGTTTCGGCATGTGCCCATAAGGGTCCTTTTTCTACAAAAAAACGATAAATTAGCTTTGACTCTCTGAAAGGGTCCCAAAAAGTATCAAAAATTGACTTCTCATAGTGTCATAAAATCTGGTCATTTTGAGCTAGAAATTAAAAAAAATCTCTCTCAATGCTGTACATAAGGATACTTGGTTCGAATTTATAAATTTGAGCTAAACAACCTTTGTAAACTCGACACCAATCCCATTTAGGCTTTAGAGTATATACCTTATCGGCCCTTTTTACACCTTTTTTATTTTTGGGCTCGTGGCGTAATAAGGGCCGGCGTTAAGAGGGCCGGCGTTAAAAGGGCCGGCGTAAAAAGGGCCAAGATTTTGCAATTTTAACCTAAAAGCGGCGTTAATTCTTTATCGTGATTTCTCAATTTAAAGGATTAGGGATTAGGTATGATTCGAAGACAAAAATTACCCATTGTTTTACTCCATATTTTAAACTTCAGTAAAATATTTAATATATCTAAAAATCAGTGATTTTCAATGGAATTTTCAATAATTTACTATTGAAAAATTACATTTTAATGTAAATTTTAGTCATTATTCACTAATTTGAAGCATAAATAGCCATTTTGACAAATTTTGGCGTTATTAACGGCCCTAATTGGCGTAAGCCCAAAATTAGGCTGTGGCGTAATAAGGGTCGGCATAAAAGGGGCCGGTGTTATATTAGGACCGGCGTAAAAAGGGCCGATAAGGTAGGTGGCAGCTGGCAGAATCAAGAATGATAGAGGGTTGTCCGCCTATAGGTGAGTGCTTAATAGGAATTGTTCAGCGTGAAAAGCACATGCCTCAATCATATTCCGACCGATCGAGATTCTATTCAGCGCGCAATCAATGCAGAGAAAAGTAACCATGACTACAATCCAAAGTCTTGGATTAAGTTCAAAGTTGAAATTTTTATTCCCGTCGTTGAAAACACAACTAAAAAATGTCATCAAACGCTTTTTTAAAAAGAGTCAACGGTGGAGAATCATAACAAGAAAAAATGTTGTTTTCATAAAACTTTTTGATGGGACTTCCTCCTGAGATTGAGTCAAAAAATAGAACAAAGTGGCGATCTGAAAAATCCATTAGCAATACCTTTTTTTATATAAGAACAATTTCATAAGAATAGCGAGGCTCAAAAAATGCCAAATAAAAGAAGAACAATTTAATTTAAGAACAATTTAAGTCTGAAATAGCGTAAACAAAAATATACTTAAAGCTAATTCTTTTAAATATAAGAATGGGGTAAGGGACCATTTGAGACTCAAAATGCCAAAAAAATAAGAACAGTCGAGTCTAGCATCGATAAAGCCCGGGGGGGGGGTACTAGGGCAAAATGGGTTACGGGGATGCTCCGCTGGTCAGGGTACCTTTTTTAACCTCCACGAGTCCCAGGTAGGGTCGCAAAAACACCAAAATAGAAAAATTAGTCCCTCGTAGGGTGCCTATTTTTGGAAAATTCGGGGAAAAAGTAGGAAATTTAAGAAAATTTTGGAATTTCAGTCCCATTCAGGGTCACTTTTTTCGCAAATTTCAAGTCCCACGTAGGGTCCATTTTTCGAACCTCGGCGGAGCACCCCCGTCGGTCGACAAGGGTAGTACCCCCCCGGGCGATAAAGATTTCCTAGTTTCTAAAAATAACAAAGTGCTTTTTCCTTTCTCTACCCTCATTCTCGTCAACTTATTATGATACTTGTGAAATTACTTTCAGCCTACTACGTGATAGCAAGATATTTTAACGCCAGATTTAGTAAACACTTTTTCTTTTATACAAGAACTAACTATATAAGATCATAAGGCTTTGCTGGCTAAAATATTAAGAACAAGTTGAGAACATTATAAGGCTTCACAGACCCTAAAACAGCTATTTTTTAGAAAAATAGACAAAAGTAGTCGCAAAATAGTGAAAATAAGAACATGCTAAGAACATTTTTAGGCTTAAAACTTAAAAAGTTAAGAATATCTGAAGGCTTCAAAAACTTTGGATGTTCTTATTAAAAAGACGTGTATTCCATAGGGTACTATTCCTTCCATTTTTTTTTTGTATGAAAAGATCTTACCAGAATTCTTCCTCAATCAATTTCCCCTAGTGAGAAACACCAGAACACTGAATGTCCCATGTTATCTTTCATTTCACTCCGCCTGGAGTGGGGGCGTGATGTTTTCGGCTGTATAAGATGTACACAATTTCTTATGAAACATCCAAAAATTTTGAAGCCTTCGGATGTTCTTAGCTTTTTGACTTTATGTTCTTATTTTCACAATTTTCTAAAATAATTTGTGCATTTTCCTGAATCGAGAAATCGTTCAGAAAGCCGTAAAATGTTTTTAACTTAATATTTGACCATCGTTGACTTATGTTCTGATATAGGCTTTTTCTTATAAAAAACGTGTTTGTTTCCGATCATTTACCTATGCAGCCCGTGGGATAATAGGTTTTAGTTAGTTTGTCGATTAGCTGGACGGCGCTATTCTATATGTTGCCGAATTAACGGGGGTTTTGGGAGGTAAAAATTTGGACCCCCCCTTTATTCCCAGTTTATCAAATTTTGAGAAAAATTACGCACCCCTACTATTCGGGACCTTAGAGTACAGGTCATGTAAGATAGATGTTTTTTTTGGGTATTTCCAGGCTTTGACCCATGAAAGCGTATTAAAAGGCATTAAAAATTTCGTAAACTTGATCTCAGCCTACTTGAAGTACTTTTTTACGTAGATTCTTCTAAGAACAGTTTATTACTTTTCTTTGGATTTCTTCACGCGCAAAGGATTAAAATAGATGGATTAAGTTTTTTTTGTTGCTCCCTGAGATATCCTATTGCCACAAAAATATCACAAAATGCACACTCCCCCGTTTATTTTTTTCATTGTATTTCAAGAATTATTTTCAAATATGAAAAGTTTTAAATTGCCACATGCTTCCATATATTTTTGTTGATTTCCAAAATATTTTCGATGCTTCGCTAACTTTTAATAGCTTTCATTATCTTTAGATAAGTCAAATTTTAGAGATGGTCTACATATAGTTAAAAATATCTTGATGGGTCACTGGCTGCATCATAGGCGTAGCGAGATACCCTGCAAAATTTATAGATGAGAGCGGTTTTTAAGACACTGTAATTATTGTCTTTGTTTTATCAAAAGATAATGAATATGTCATGAACGTTTGCCCTCCTTCATAAATTTTGCAGGGTATCTCACGTATCAGACTATATTTCGAATCAGGAAAATGAATTTTCAAAATATGTTAGTAATTTTTACCTGCGATATTAGGGGCTAAAAGGCATTTTCACATTAATTTTCAAACCGAAGGCTACAAAGGAATCTTAAACTTTTCTCAATCAAAAAAAAGTGAAGCCTTACGATTCACACCGCATTGGGAATGACGAATTGAGTATATCCTTTTCTTTGTTTTTAAGCGACATCGTTTCACTTTCAACCTGGTTTTTGTTTGAAAATCACGCGGGTCACTTGTTTTAAATGACAATAATTAGAAAATTTCCACCCCTTTTAACACAACCGCCTAATTTATCAACAGATGCAATCTTCAAGTTCAAAACAACGATTCAGTGAATTTCAAAGAATTTCTCAAATTTTTCAACAACAACAATAACAGTACAAAAAGTCACGTGACTGCAAAAGACGAAAGATGCCGAAGTGTCACGAGTAGTCTTTCTTCCATCGAAAATCGCTTGTGGTTCATGTTTGGAAAAAACTATATTCAACTGCTCGACAAATTCAGGTATTAATGAGTTTATGTGTGTGTGTGTGTATTTCAGCGAAGTAGTCGGTTAGATTCTGATTTGTGTAGATCCTGATTGACTGAGGACAATGACGGTAGCTCAGCACTTTTATCGTCTCATCGATTTTACGGGTCAAAACTGCGGGTTGTTCCGTATCGCTTCTGTCACTCCATCGTCAATTTTACGTTTAGCAAACTTAAGTACATCAACGGTTTCTGTGTTCGTTCGAGCAATCTTTTGTACCACACTTGGTGGATTTTCCTTTCAATCTATTGTTTATATCCAACCTGAATAAATTAGCTTTTTACTTCCGTCTTGAGTACCTCATGTGTAAAATGCTCTTCGAGTGTAAGACACAGATTTATAAAGCCCGAAAGGCTAGATGTCGTGCTTCAATTGCTATTGTTTTCGAAAACCCGCGAAGTTTCTGATTGGTCAAGCGCTGAAAGTCTATTGTAATGTCACGTGAGCTAGGTAGGATTTCCTGCCTAGCCACAGCACACTTTTCACCTTCAGGCTTTATAAATCTATGGTGCGAGACGATCCATTGACCTAACCCTTATCTAAATTTATCTAATCAATTTTCAGGAAATTAGATCGTCAAGGATGCCAGACATTGTCAAAAATACAATTTCGAGCTGGATTGGAAAGCGTACTATCTTTCAATATTGATGAAGAAGATTTCCAGAATCTAATTGCAAATGTACCGAAAGATGCCAATGGTGAAATCAAATATGTAGAATTTCTTAGAAACTTGCGAAAAAGGTTTGTATTGCTAACCTATATAAACCGTGGACCAAGTTATATCCGGCATATTTGATCGGAGTTTTGTTGAAAGTGGTACCCGCAAAGAAGCCATTATTGTAGTATTAAAACTTTGCCTAACGACAAACGGTGCTGCTACATTACTATTGTACGAGCAAAACAAGATCTAGTGCTCTCTCTGCGGGTACCACTTTTCAAAAACTCCGATCAAAATATTTTGGTTGGTCAGGATTGAGAAACTGCCTCCAGGGTTTATATAAAACTCAGTGGTTTGTATATTATGTGTTTCAGTGAGGTATCTCTAACGAGGTACAACCCTTGTTTCAAAGTTTTATCCAATATTCACAACGTCTATATAACGTTAGATGAACGTTAAAACAATGCTATGTGCCAATTGGGAAAGAAGATCGTTTTTTTGGCGAGAACTATTTTTTTCTAATTTTTTTTCTAAATTTTTTCTAAACTCGCCAAATTCGCTAAAAAGGTTCTCGCCTAAACTTTCACAGCCCATCGTTAAAGGACAGTCTCCACTTGTGCGCGCTTCAATTCCTTTGCATAGTTACTGTGAAGCAATAATAGACAAACTTTTAGGGCAGTGACAAACTTTTAAAGTAAATTTCTTGGTTTTTCATAGAAACAAAAAAAAAGTCCGTAAATTAGTTCTCTAGTCAAAATTACCATTTTTGTTCACAGCCCATCGTTGGATACTTGTTCCAGCGTCGACGACGAAGAAGATGATCGCTTCCAGTTGACAGGCGGTCGCGCGGTTAGTCAAAATGGCTCTTCTTGTTCGACTTCAATGTCTTTCCTTATGGATGGATGTTTCGATGATCGTAATATGGACCAATTGAGTTTGTTGATCAAAGATAAAATACGACAAAATTTTCAGCGGATCGAAAAAGTACGAATCTTAGATAGGCTTTTTAATTTGATTCTATTCTTGACATATTTTCTAAAATAGGGGCTTATGAAAATTAATTTTCACAAATCTTGCTCAGAACAATGTAAACTTTTTGAGATAAAGTTACCTTAATTTAGTATTTCTACCTAAAAGAAGTCCCGAGGCTTAAGATGATATTACACTCTTAAATGTCAATATTCAGTGAAAACCTAGCAATATGTCCACCATTCCCTTTGTTTCTTTAGATTTTCCACGATTTGGACGTCAAAAACACGAAACGAATGAACAAAGAAATGCTACGAAAGATTTTGTACAAGTAAGGAAATGAAATAAACATCAATGAAAAACTATTAGGGATTGCCAAAATTATAAAATTACACGAAATTATAAGTAAGTAACATATAGAACTCAAAGAATTCTCTGTTATTCCAAGTCAATCTTAATCGTCATAAGACAATTTTGGCAATGCTGGGCTATGGCGGAATTTTCAAGGGTTAACTCCTTCCAATGTTCCGTTCAGCTCCTAGATAGTGGGCTATAGACCCTTGAAAACAATCAAAAGTCTTTCTAAAAAGCCTAGATTACTGGGCTGTCTACGTAAAACTTTGCCTCTATCCATTCATTTAGCTCTTTTTTTACTTTTAGAATCGGTTTGAAGATTTCATCAACGGAATGCGACATGGTATGGGAAACCTTACTGACCGATCAAAATGGATCGTTGGAATTCCAACATTTCATTCGCCACTTTTCACACTCTATAAAATCCGCTGGTACGTTAATTTTTTAAATGTGTATTTGATAACTTCAAAACAAAAAAATCAATAGCCGATAGAAATCACACCTCATTTTCTGCCTTTCTAGACAGGAGGGGCGCAAAGTTTGTGTAGGAGAGCAGATTTTTATGACACTGTAACTGTCTATTCACAATACTAAAAGATAATTACTGTGTCATAAAAATTTTGCGCCCCTCCTGTCTACGCTACTGCCTGAAATCTGCGAAAATAATAAAGTTATGAAAACTGAGTCTAAATTTACAGTGACTTTCTTAGACAAAAAGTTACAGCAATGTGAAGTTGGTCATTTTTGCTGTTTATGGTCATTTTTGGCCATTTTAGGCCCACTTCAAAGGGCTGTTACTTTTTTGTAGGAAAGGTACGAAAACTCTGAACACAGATGTTATATCAGCAAAGTATAAATTTTCTAGATAGCCTGATGTCGTGATTTTTAAAACAATAGAAGAAATCTTCATTTTTCAAAGATATTTTATCTTTCAGATCATTCTCCTTGGAAACATCTTTCCAACGGTGTATAACTTTTTAACATTGCATGAATGGGTGCTGAGAAATTGTTCAAAAGCGAAAGTGTCCAAATACTTTTGAGACAAACTTTAATAAACATATTTTATACTTTTAGCGTTTCCAAACTCGAAGAAGAACCCTCCAGTTCGTGGAGATTCAGATTTTCGTGTTTTATCGATGCGCTTCAACAGTTGGAAGACACTCATCCAAGACTTTGCGCGTGCTGATCTGGAGAACAATTACGCTGTTCTTAAAACACGTTTCGAACAAATTGATGAGGAGCAACATGGGTTTGTCACCATCAGAGAGTTTAAGGTACTGTTCTGTTAGTTTCCTATCCACTACGATCTTGTGCACCGTGTGAAAATTCCCAAACGGTTTTTTTGGCCGAAAAGAGTTTACAGTCGGTAGAGTTGCTAGTCTTCTTCGAAACTCTCCCGCCGATTTTTTTCCATTTACCGCCATAACGCCATATCGCCATATTTTCCCGCCTTTACCATCACTGTAACGGACGATAACATCGTCTACGTAGCTGAATACTTTATCTTAATGCTACGGCCGTAGTAGGGTTAAATCCCCTGCCGGATCATACCAAAGATTCGTACTTCGTACAAAATGGTACTCGATACCTCTCTGTTTGATTCTCAGCAAATAAGCGGAGGGTCAAGGGTTACTGGAGACATCCAGGGAGACAGAGTAACGCCCTCTGTTACCTTCTGGTAGCTAATCGAAAAAGGACTCTCCGGGCTACCTCCGACTACGGTCGCAGACTTACTTCTTATCTACTAGTCTCAAAGGTAAAGGATTAAGGTAATCGCATCCACTTGCACCACATTTTAATTTTGCTGATGGACGAGATACAATTACAGCCGCAGGCAGCTGTGAAAACGAAAATTGATGAATTTTAATGTAAAAATATTCAGAACATTGGTGATAAATTTTGCAATGAAATAAATGTAGCTTAGTCTATCGTACTGTTCCAAAATATTGACTCACTCACGAAATTTTACTTTCCATTATTTTCAGTCCATCCTGGAAAGTGTATGTCGTGAATTGACGCCGTCCGAGCTGGAGATTATCGTCGAAAAATTCTCTTCTTCGCAAAAGTATGTAGTTCACTGATGTCGTTTTTTTGTAGAAGCCTTTTTGTTTAATCTTGCAATTTCTTTAGTAAAATCCTATAATAACACGACAAAAACTTTGGCCAAAACCTAAGAACTAATCAGATACAATGGATGCTCTTTAACTCGAACCTCTTTAACTCGAATGTCTTCTTGACTCGAAATTTTCTAGGCCCTTCAGTTAACAATACCTTATGAACTATACTCAATAACTTTTCATAACATAAAATTTCCACAATTTGAACAAAAACATTTTTCTCCTCGTGCGTTTTCGAGTTATGGAAAATTGCTAACATTGTTTTTAATTTTTCAGGATTTTTTGGCCGGAATTTTTGAAGCAGTTACGTCAAGTACGAATAAATAGTCGACAACGTCATAACATGAAAGATATCATGCAACATGCCACGCCCACTGTAAGTAGATGTTTGATTACGGATTTTTTAAAGTTGTTTAAAAAGATCTGCGATTTGCTAAACTTCTCAACCCTTAGTTAGGTTCATGTTTTTCACACATAAGATATCATTTGGTATTTGTTTGGTCTTACTTTCAAACTTTTGGAAAGTAAAAGTAGAAAAACTAAAAGACAGGGGACTTTTTTGGGAATAAGAGAGTTGACTAATTTTTTTTTCAAACCAAAATCCTTCGAGCCAACATGGCAGATGTCCTATGTGAACAAAGCCTGTACGTCAATTCCTTTTTAACACCCCCTTTTTATAGACCCGGTTTGATCTTTAAACCAGTGGGGTTAAAAATAACGGACCAAAATCCAATGGGCTTGACGCCATGTTTTTTTATGGCTGGGAATTTAATTCCATTGTTTTTCAAGTCGGAAAATTCAGCCAAGATGGAAAGTAGCACACAACATTTTGCAGTGGTGATTTTCTTATTTGATTCTTTTTAATGGGAACAAAAATTGGAAGATAATTTTCCACTGGGGCAATATTTTGGTCACTTTTTTCCAGTGGGAAAGGATCCCAGTACGTTTGTGAGAAAGTGGTGTTTTGTAAAAACAATGGAAAGACAAAACGTCACTCTCCCTATTTCTACATTTTACTACTGATGCTTTTGTTTTGGTGACTTTTGATATGGTCTTTAGATGGAGACGAGATGGAGTTTTTACAAGCTCTTATTTGATTTGGTTGGTCGTTAACCAGTAATAAAAAATTCTTTGCCACTTTTTCTAAAGAACGTGTCATTTTTATTATTTCATATGACCAATTATTAAAGTATCTTATAAAAACTCCATCTCATCTGCTTTAGGTGTATTAAACCTATGTTCAGACCTCTCCAATTCGAACCTCTATTCCTCGAATCTCTCCGTAGTTCGATTTGAAATATTGATCAGCTCTATTAGAAACTCGTATAACATACTTTCCGTAATTTCGAATCTTTCTCCAACTCCTTGAAAATCGAATTAGAGAAAATCAACAATAGAATGATTGAAAGTTGTGAGAAGTTGTTGTCCCAAACACAGTTTCATACTTCTAAGTGCCTTGGATGTAAAACTAAAAATGGAGCCTCGAAATCCGGAAATAAGCTTTTTAAATATTTGATAGGATGATGTTACAAATTGTTGACATTAATCACATATTTGTCATCAATGTGTAACTTTCTCATCCCACAGGATGTGACAGAATCCTTGGAATGTCTATTTAGTGGACTCTCAATAACTCTTTCATTGAAAGCACGTGTCTTTTCTGACAAAATCTTATTGCCTACGCTATGATTTGGACGTGGAGGGGCCAAATATATGTTGACTGAATACACAGCAATAGTTTGGGTTGAAGATCGATAATACACCATAAACGCACTGTTTCAGACTGAGTTTGTCTTGAAATAAAGCTATTCAAAGTATAGTATATCATGAGATGTTTTAAAAGTAACTTTTTATTTGAAAAACATTCGGTGGAGTTTCAGCTTTCAGCTTACTATATCTTCAACAAACTTGCCCAGCCTGGTAAAAGTCGGGTTGAATGTTTTGATTGGTGTAAAAGTATATGGGATCTTCTTGAAGTAGTCTGCACCCCGTTGCGAAGGTATGACGTCCAGGGTGGTCAGTAAAACGAGAGGGAAAAGTCAGGGATGTCCAAAGGAAAAAGAAACCAAGCAGGTTCTAAAGAATTAAAAAAAATCCAGGGGGTGGTCACCTTTCCTTAAAAAGACCTCATCAGCATAAGGGGTAGATTTCTTTTTTTGGAATGGCCCAATTCGAAAATATCATTATCATATTTTAATTTTTCAGGAGCTGTATGCGATTAACGAATGATACCCCTCATTATACAACAACATCAAGGGATGATGAATTTGGACGGACCTAATGGGATCAAGCTGTGAAGTTGGAGGGTTCGATTATTCCAAGACATGATGAGTTGTCATATTCAAATGAATGAGTCAAATGTTTACTGAGATACTTTGGAAGTGTCGGAGCGTGTTTTCCTGTAAAATAAATTTTGGTATTCAGTCTAAAACAAACTGAGGATCGCACAAGGTCTATCTATCACAGAGGGAGGTTATTAATACTATTTGAAATATTTATTTTGTAAGCTAAAACGACATTTTTGTGGTCAAAAATTTCACAATAACTTATATTCTTCATATTAATCTTCATTTTTCATGCTTATTGTTTAATTGTAACTGGGATAGTTTCAAATAATTTCTAAGAAATCGTGTTTACCTAATATTTGGTCTGAATACAGTAGCAAGTTTATTACATGTTTTTTCTTTTATAAGCATAACGTTTATAAGCATACGCAGGCTCAGTTTTGGTACCTAAACAATGGCTCTATTGTTTGAGAACAATAGAATGCTAAGCATAATGCGAGCCTGATGTAGGGGCAGACACTTGCTTATAAAAAAAAAACATGTATATGTATTTAGCGGTGTTAAGCAAGTGTTTATTTACACCGTTCAATGCGATATCGTAGGCCTGTACATAAGATTTCACTTGCATGGTTTGTTTTGGCAAGTTATGTACAGGCCTACGGTATCGCACTTTACAGTCAAAATAAAGACGTGTTTAACCTCGCTTTTATACTTTTGAGGAAGGCGGAATGACTGAAGCGATTTGGAATAAATAACACGCAGTTTTGAACCGCAAAATCCAGGACGGCAAAAGTATGCCGATTTACCATCGTCCTCAGTTGGTCAGGATGTAGACAAATCAAAAGCTAAGTCATTGAAAGCAAGGATACAATAACTCGCTAGTATTTCCAATTTTTTATGTTTTATTTACAACCCAGCTGGCACACGACGTTGTTTTAACATTCACATCAACCATATAATGTTAGATTAACGTTGAATGAACGTTGTGTGCCAGCTGGGAAACCTGAAAGGTCTCTATATTTTGACAATGACTCGGCCAAACCTAACCCGATATCATTTCTGGTGACACATGATGTTTTCACAGGACCCCTGGCCTTCCAGCGATCATAAACATTAATCTGTGACTCGTTTTCTTTTACCAGTCCTGTCAAATAAAAGAGGCCGAACTTTTTTGATTTATTGGTCTCAGCTGGTTATGGAGAGTTTTTATTTCCCTGTCTCTCTCTCTGTCATAATTTAACACTTGTTTATAATTGTTTTTCTTGCTTTGCTAAGTTACGTGGTTTTCGCCATTACAGAAGCAAACGATCGAATCTGTAGTAAAAGCGATCTCTTTCGCAAACCGAGTATCCGCTATTCGGTTATTTAACGAAAGATAATGACCGTAGTCCGGTATTGAATTTTCGGTACTTGTTAGATCATTTTTAACCAGTATTTGAGAATTTATGGCCAGATATACCGGTATTCCGTGGATTTACTAACATTCCTCTGTATTGCACCCTCGAAAGAGGGTGTTTGTTTGGAGATTTTCATAGGGGAATATTTTGTTGTTATAATGACCCGTGCGAACGGTGGTGCAGTGGTAGAGCATCCAGCTACGGTTTGCAAGGTTGTGGGTTCAACCCATTGAGTTTCAAGCCCGAAGGGCTAGAGGTCAATCTCTAACCTTTCTCAGGCAAGAAAAATTGAAGCCTTAAAATATGCGCCGTATTTTTGATGACGGATTGAATCTAGCAATTCCTTTATTTTTCGAGTGATATATTTTTCGAAATTAAGCGATAAATTTTAGTTTCAATCTGTCATTTGTGTAAAAACCAGGCGGGTCGCTCAAGGCCGCGCAACTTTGGTAGGATTTGTTGGCTTCAAATCCTACCAAAGAGATTGACCTCTAGCCCTTCGGGCTTGAAACTCAATGGTTCAACCCCTAGCCAAATCATACCAAAGATTCTCAAAATGGTACTTGATGTCTCTCTACTTGATGCTCAGCTGATAAGAGAAAGGTCAAGAGTAAGTGGAGAAATCCAGGTAGAAAGAGTGGCGCGCTCCCCTACCTTTGGGTAGATAGCTATCGAAAGAGGAGCCTTCCGGTCGCCTCCGACTGTGGTCGTAGACTTACTTACTTACTAAAAGCAGAAAAATGTGCGCGCGATGAACAGTAGGTTTACAGATAGCAAACATTTCTTCAACTACAATTTCAGTTTTCAAACTCTGTGTGACTCATGTGAGAAATCTGGCATGTGGTTTTCAAGACAAACATTTCAAGTTGTTTTTCAAAACTTCACAGACATTTTTTATGAACACAAATTAATTACTAACCTAAACTTACAATGCAGAACACTTTCATTTTCATATAAACAAGAGCCGCAAAGATGCGGATAAATATTTCCTTTACAAATATTAAAATAATAATTAATGCCCTCAAAAGATTTCAAAGTGCTTTAAATCTCAGATAACATAAAGCAACACAAGTCCCTAAGAATTTCAAAATTCCATTTATGTTATTGACAGTATTTACAGGATTATTCATAAGGTGACTGTAGGTTCAAAGCTACGGATCACGGAATATATCCGAGCTGAACCCGACTGAGAACAACAATGCAGTAATCAAATTGGCTGGAACTTTAATTTTCGTTAGGTGGACTTAGGTGGACTTAGGTGCCCCATTAACCTTTTCAGCCCGGCGGACGAGTATAGTCGTCGAGCATACGTTCCGGCGGACGAGTATAGTCGTCTTTTTGACATAGTGATCTTCTAAGCTATATTTCTCCCATTGGCTTCTTTGCTAGCCGTAGAAGTAAAGAGAAACGGAAAGTAGAGGTTCTAAGCTTTCTTTTGATATATGGTGATGTAATGTTTTGATCACGTGGTGAGGCAGCAGATTTCGGAGAAAAGGTAGAGAAAAACACTGAATCAAGATGGCGACCAAGAAATGGGTTTTTCCAACTTACTGCTAAAGTTCTTGGATTTTTTGACTGGTTTAGGCCACTTTTCTTCATGGAAACATTGTTTTTATAATGGCAAAACATCCAGTAAGTATATCTTATATTTTGTGTTTTGTTTTTAGCATAAAAAATCCATTTATTTGTCATTTTGACCACTTTTCTCGACAAACCATTGGAAGTCGACCCAAACTTACAGTACTTTTTACTTTTTATTCAGGTTGGAGCATGGAAAGTGGACAAATTCAATGCAAAAGTGTTTTCTACACCTCATTTATTTCAAAGGAGCACCAAAGAATTTGAAAAGCCTGGATTTATGTTGAATTGCACTACTTCTTCCGCTCCACCAGCAACGGTCGATCGATCCCCGAAATTCTTGGCTCATAACGATGTCCTGATTACAGCTTATATGGATCAAAATGATGGCAGGAACCACATAACAGCCACATGGAATTATTATGATGACATTTAGCATTCCTTATGGGCAAAAGAGATCAGATTTGATAGCAATGAGTTTGCCTCAAAAGGCTTACGGTTTTTGGAAACTTTGCAACTGTCGCCGACTATGCCATCTAGTTTCACGGTAGCCGATACCCTTCAAAAGCTTCAGGAGCTAAGAATACTGACTGAAAGTGTTGTTTAGATAGTTGGGGAATACTTTTACACCATTTTTGATGTTGTAGCTGCTTCTGGAAACACATTATCATCAAAATACTTCAAAATTGTATATATTGGATTTTTTTAGCCAAAAATCGTGATTTTTGGCAAAAGTGACCGATATTTGGGAGGCTGGTGTGACACATACAGATTTTTCTGGATGCTGATTTTTGGTATATTACTTCAAAATGATGTATAGATTGATAAATAGCCAAAGACAGATTTTTTAATTAACTTCCCCCCACTTTTTTTTGCTCTAGAAGTGAAAAATGCAAAAAAAGTGACATTACCGCAAAACGTGAAAAAAAACTGTGGTTTACTGTGGTTAAAGAAAAAGACTATCAGAGGCAATGACAAATCTCACATGACAAAGGAACTTAGGAAGCAAATCATGAAGCGCTCTCGCTTAAAAAATATTTCAAGAAAAACAAAACTTCCTGAGGATATCCAAGCCTATCATAAACAGAGGAATTTGGTAGTAAAATTAAATAAAAAACAAAAAAAATCTTATTTTGAGAGTATAGATACTACCAAAGAAAAATCCCTCTGGAATATGTGCAAGCCGTATTTTACCAACAAAGGCTGTTACCAAGGCAAAATTGTCCTAGCTGAGAAAAATGACATTGTTTCTGACGATCAAAAGATTGTTAACATGTTTAATAAATACTTTAGAGACATTACAAGAACTCTGCCCATTAAACATACTGGAAAGAATTTTGATAAATTCTCTGAGCCAGTTCTCGAAGCCCTTAATCACTTTTCAGATCACCCCAGTATCATTAAGATTAAAGCAGAGACTTGTAATGATAATCTCCAAGATATATTTCAATTTCGATGTGTAGATAATAATGAGGTTCGTAAAATCATCCTCTCGCTAAATCCAAGAAAATCTGTCAGTGGTGATTTACCGATTAATATCTTAAAACTATCAGTCGATATTTATTTAGATTTTATAACAAATTTTATTAATTCATCAATCCAAAGCAACGTTTTTCCAAACGAACTAAAATTTGCTGACATCAGTCCCGTCTTTAAGAAAGAAGACGAGATGGATAAAGTGAATTACAGACCCATAAGCATACTGCCAGCAATCTCAAAAGTTTTTGAACGTGTGCTTTTCAATCAACTTAACACATTTATCGAACCTAAATTTAGCAAACTTCTCTGTGGATTTCGGAGAGGTCACAGCACACAACATGCTATGTTACGCCTTCTCAAAAGATGGCAAGCATGTTTAGATAAAAATGAGATTGTAGGCACTGTCCTTATGGATCTGTCAAAAGCTTATGATTGCCTGAACCATGAGTTACTTATTGCAAAGTTACAAGCCTATGGAATCGGGGGTCCAGCTTTGCTTCTTATCTATAATTACCTAAAAAAACGAAAGCAAAGGGTTAAAATTGGATCAATTTTCAGCGAATGGCTTGAGATACTTTCAGGAGTACCACAGGGTTCAATCTTAGGTCCTTTACTATTCAATATTTTTATTAATGATATAATTAAATTTGTAGAGCAATGCGACATTTGCAATTTTGCTGATGACAACACTATCGATAGTTGTGGAACCACTGAAAATATCGTCTTGAAAAAATTGCAAAACGATTTAACTATTTTAATATCTTGGTTCGAATCCAACTATCTTGTTGCAAACCCAGGAAAATTCCAAATGATGCTATTAGGAAAAAATATTGATAACTCTAATATTTCAATCAAGTATAAGAATGTTACTATAAAAGCAACAAATTCAGTTTTGCTACTAGGAATTATTTTTGATGAGAAACTGAATTTTAACAAACATGTAGACAAAATATGTTCTACTGTAAGTAGGAATACTACAGCTCTTCAGAGGATAAGGAAATATTTGAATCCCGAAAAAGCCCTCACACTCTGTAACTCATACATCCTTTGTCATCTTAAATATTGCCCCCTCATTTGGATGTTTTCCTCAAGAGCATCCAACGATGAAATAAACAGAGTGCATAAACGGGCTTTACGTGTGGTACATTCAAACTTTTCTTTAGACTATGGAGTTTTATTAAACCGTACAAATACTGTAAAAATCCACATTCAAAATTTACAATATTTGATGGTGGAAATTTTCAAATCAATCAAAGGTTTGAGTCCAAGCTTCATGGCAGAAATTTTTCAAATAAAAACAGTGGTATACAAACTAAGATCCACAAAACTCTTAACTCTCCCTGAAGCTACTCGCTATACCTTCGGTATTTACGGTTTATCCTTTAGAGCATCTTTATTGTGGAACCAATTACCTAAGAAGTTGAAATTACATGACATTCAAACTCTAACCAAATTTAAAACAGAGATAAAACGTTTAGAAAGGCTCTAAATGCTCATGTAACATCTGTAGGTAATTGGCCCTAAGGATCTCGTCGCTTTTACTTATTATTTTGATATTGTTGGATTTTATTAGTTATAAATTTACTTGATTTGTAATTACGGTACCCCAACATTAAAGAAAGATATTATTATTATTATTGTTATAAATGGATTTTAGTATTATTAGGGTGGGGCGTCAAATGTCAAAGTCAGAAAATTCAAGATGTAGTGTTTTTTTATGAAAATTTAACCTATTGTGAGGCATTCGGCACAATTTTTAAGGTCAGAAGTCCAAAATTGGCAGAACCCCCCTGGGGGTACTGATTCGCACTACAGGCAAAAATTGGAAAAAATGGCATTTTCTGGCCTTTTCAGGCCTGTAAATTTGTCAAAACTATTTCAAATCTTATTTTTTTCCTTTGCTGTACTAAATTTTATGAATAAACAACAAAATAACCATATTGGGTTGAAAATTGTGCCCATTGGAACCCTAAACGAGCCGTTTTAAGCCAGTTTTGGGTAGCAAAATGCTTTTAAAGGCCAATTTTGCAAGTTCATAAACTTTAAACTGATTGATTCACATGTCTGAAATTTTCAGAGATGGAAGTATTCAATAAAGTCTTTAAGCAAAATGAATTTCAAGTTTTTCATTTTTTTCAAAAATTCATAATGGCGTTTTCAAATTCGCTTTTTAGCAAAAACAAATTATAATTATCAAAAAATAGCATTTTTTAAGGCAAGCTTCTACAAACTGAGTTTAAATGCTGACTGAAATTTTTCAAAATAATTTGGGCCTGGGATGCGTCTATGTCCGCCATTTTGGAAATAAAATCCCTGCTAAGAGCCATTTTTCAGGCAAAAACCCAAATTTGGACTGAAAAAATCTCTAAAATGACAATAGACATGGGCCTGAATTTTCTTGCAATGATAGTATTCTGGAAATACCCTTACCAAAACATTGACTAGAAAAGTATACTTTCAGTATATAGTAAGTATACTGCATTCATACTTTTGCTCAAATTTAAGGATTAAAGTATACTCTAAGTATACTTATCAAAATCAAAGCATCACTCAAATTAACAAAATTTGTACTGCATTTATACTGCAAGCAGAAAGTATAAGAAAAGTATACTGTTTTTATACTTTACTGTACTTGTTTTTGAAAAAAAAATGCATTAAAATCAAAAAGTATACTTTAAGTATACTGCCCTTGGAGAGGGAAAGTTCTTATTTGTTTTGAAATCATTTTTCCTTTGTTATAATTTTCATGCATGAAAGATTTTTCTAAAAAGAAGTGAATTTCATAAAAACTTTGAAACACATGAAAAAATTCTCTCATATAACATCAGAACATTAATGTGTGTGAGGTGTTGTGAGAGAACTTTGTTTTACCATTTTTTGAACAGTTGCAATTTTAAACATTTATAAATTTGAAGATGAAGTGTTTGCTAACAAATAGCAAAGGTTTTAATGGATGATGTACAGCGACTTGCTTATGTAAGTATATAGATTACCTGTATATTATTCAAAACTAATGGACCGCTAATGGTGCACTATGTGAATATGTAATGAATCTTGTTTGTGATTATACTAGTCTGTGGCAGCATGATGAGTTAGGTAGTTTTAAGTTAAACCTGATGTGAGTGGATATGGATTTTCTTTATCTGCTTAAGAGCTTTTAAGATTATTTACTTTCAATGTTACTGACAGTTACTTTACTTTCAATGTTACCAGATTAATAGAGTTTGGTTTTAAAATTTCTTCAAATTCATAATAGCTTTATAGGCATGAACTTTTTAAATTTCATTGAAGAATGTGTTTTGAGTGGCCATGTGGTTAATACTAGCAATTTGTATGAAAGTATACTTTATTTATACTTTTTTGCAGTATATTTGAAGTATATTTCCATGCAGTATACTTAAAGTATATGGAATATTGTTCCAAAAATTTAGTACTTTAAGTATACTTTCTATAACATCAAAATATATACTGAAAGTATACTTTTAGTACCTCTGAAAGTATACTTGCAGTACAATATAGAATATACTTAAAGTATACTGAGTTTTGGTAAGGGTACTGCAGGAAAATCAAAGTCATCTGGGTTTGGCATTTGGGTATATCCCCCATTTTGGAATTGAAATCCCTGCTAAAACGCAATATTTCAAGCAAAAATTCCATTTTTGACTGAAAAAATCTTAAATATATGGCAATAAACATGAACTTAAAATATTTTTGCAGTGATAGCCTTCTGGAAAAACTCCAGGGAAATCAAAATCCTTTGGGTTTAGGATATGGGTATATCCGCCATTATGGAATTGAAATATGTGCTAAAATTGGCTTAAAAATGCAACGTTTCAAGCAAAAACCCCATTTTTGACTAAAAACTGATATAAAATGGCAATAGATATGAACCCAAATTTCTTTGAAGTGTTAGTATTCTGTGAATTCTCCTAGGAAAACAAAATCATTTGAGTCTGGGATTTGTCTACATCCACCATTATGGAAATGAAATCTCTGTTAAAATGCTACATATTTCCATCCGATACGTCATAATTGGCTAAATATTTTGTAT
This sequence comes from Clytia hemisphaerica, assembly GCF_902728285.1. NCBI lineage: Eukaryota > Metazoa > Cnidaria > Hydrozoa > Leptothecata > Clytiidae > Clytia > Clytia hemisphaerica. Next base: position 134,780 of record NW_027103336.1, read on the forward strand.
ATTACATTCAAAACAAAGAATATGAATTTATAATCCTTTAATTTAGAAATACTAGTTGAAACAAATTATAACAAATATCCCATTCCACTCAATTCTTTACAGCCCACACACATTTCCATTCTCAAGACTTGTTTCGTCAAAAAAAGATTGGATTTTTGCTTGAAATATTATATACATTTTTAAAACTGGCTTCAATTAAAAAATTGTGGTCCCAGAAGCATCTTATACCTAAATAGTTTTTACCCCTGGAGTATTTACCGAATACTATCACTGCAAAAAGATTTTGGGTCCAAAACTATTGCCATTCTAGAGAGGTTTTTAGCTCGAAATGTTGACTTTTAGCCTGTTTCAGCAGGAATTTCAATCCCATTAAGGGCGGATATATACAAATCCTAAAACCAAATGATTTTGATTTCCCTGGAATATTTCCAGAAGACTATCACTGCAAAAAGATTTTAGGTTCATGTCTATTGCCATTTTTAAGATTTTTCCAGTCAAAAATGGGATTTTAGCTTAAAATATTGCGTTTTAGCAGGAATTTAAATTCCAAAATAGAGGATATACCCAAATGCCAAACCCAGATGACTTTGATTTTCCTGCAGTATTTCCAGAATACTATCACTGCAAGAAAATTTGGGCCCATGTCTATTGTCATTTTAGAGATTTTTTCAGTCAAAATTTGGGTTTTTGCCTGAAAAATGGCTCTTAGCAGGGATTTTATTTCCAAAATGGCGGACATAGACGCATCCCAGACCCAAATGATTTTGATTTTCCTGGAGTATCTCAAGAATACTATCACTGCAAAAAAAATTTCAGTCAGCATTTAAACTCAGTTTGTAGAAGCTTGCCTAACAAAATGCTATTTTTTGATAAATATAATTTGTTTTTGCTAAAAAGAGATTTTTGAAAACGCCATTATGAATTTTTGAAAAAAGTGAAAAACTTGAAATTCATTTTGCTTTAAGACTTTATTGAAGACTTCCATCTCTGAAAATTTCAGACATGTGAATTAATCAGTTTAAAGTTTATGAACTTGCAAAATTGGCCTTTAAAAGCATTTTGCTACCCAAAATTGGCTTAAAATGGCTCGTTTAGGGTTCCAATGGGCACAATTTTCAACCCAATATGATTATTTTGTTGTTTCTTCATAAAATTTAGTACAGCAAATGAAAAAAATAAGATTTGAAATAGTTTTGACAAATTTACAGGCCTGAAAAGTCCATAAAATGCCATTTTTTCCAATTTTTGCCTGTAGTGCGAATCAGTACCCCCAGGGGGGTTCGGCCAATTTTGGACTTCTGACCTTAAAAATTGTGCAGAATTCCTCACAATAGGTTAAATTTTCATAAAAAAACACTACATCTTGAATTTTTTGACTTTGCCCCAAAAATGGCTGTTGACGCCCTACCCTAGTATTATACTAGCGGTCACCCGGCGTCGCACCGCCAAGTAGAGTGTTGCGTTGAACACATCAAAAGACCTGATTATATAATTATTATTTTAAGCGCTGATTTCCAGAAATATTATATAGCCAAAAAGGGCAAATATGTAAAATGAAAGAATGACAAAAAGGAGAATATTTCACAGTAAGAAAACCCAAGAAATTTTATATATTTTCAAAATGAGATGAAATATTTTTGCATTATACTTTCATATATAAATATTGTAAAAAATGTAAAAATTTAAAGTAAGTTTTGGAGTTTTTTGAAATAATGTACGTGCTAAAAAGTAAAAATCTTCAAAACAGGGAAACAATTTCATTTTTACGACAGAATGCAAAAAAAAAAATCTCATTTTTATATTTGGGAAACATTTCATAATCTGAAAGAATGTTGATAGGAAAAAATTCCCCTAACAGAAGCCATTTTATGATTTCCAAAAGCATGCTGCAACAGCAAAAATGTCACATACTTGGAAACAATCAAAATTTCCAAAAAAATGTCAGAAAAGAAGAAATAATTTGTCATGCCAGGAAATCACTTGAGTTTTCTTCATTTTTTAAATGCATGTGGAAGAAAATGTCAAGTCACGACAAAAGTTTTACACGTTTTAAATGCACGTGTAAGAAAAATCTCCAAATTTATCACAAAATTTCCACGTTTTAAATGTACATACCGTCAACTGTTTTAACTTGGGACGATTGGTCGAAACATGGGACTGTTTGATATCTGGTCTGTATTTTCACTAACTTGTTAAATCTCTTTGACAACAAATTTGTTTTGATAACTCCACCAAGTTTATCAATCATACTTCCTTTCATAACATGTCACGATAACTTTCACTGATAGCGCCGATTGGAGAATTAGAGAACGTCGGCTGCCTAACCGCCTATCGCCCGATGGGATTAACAAATAACGCGGTGTAACTTGCCGCGCGAGTGTTTTGCCATTTTTTAATACGCCGTTCATTAAAAACTCAAATCAAATGACTTTGGAGGTTCGGTGAAATGGTGGCCAAATTGCCGTCCCATGTTTTGTCAGATAGTCCCAAGTTGGAGCAGTTGACAGTACGAAAATCTCCAAATTCACGACAAAAGTTTCCACGTTTAAAACACAAGTTGCAAAAGATCTCTAAATTCACAACTAAAGTTTTCCACGTTTTAAAATGCACGCGGGGAAGAGAATCTCCAAGTTCAAGAAAAATTTTAATTGTATGTACATGTGTGATGTGAGGTGATTTCAAATTATTTACATCCATATTCAATGTAATAAAACTTTTAAACAAGTATAGTAACATAACATTCTTCATATTGGGGCCTTGTGTGTTCCGGATCCGGTTATCAGCTTTAAAATTTGAAATTTATAACCGCAACGAGTTTTCACTAACTGTCACTAACCCCAGCAGTTAATTCATTGTTGTAGATAAAAAACCAAGGGAAATTCAATCATTAACCAGTCAATTTTGCTCCATGTTTAAATTTTTAGCTAAAATCAGTTCATCAACCATTCCCATTGTTGCATTGTGGGCATTGCATTCGTTGGGTGCAAACTTTTTATTGCAAGTAGTAATTTTTCAGGCATAACATGGTCAGATTTATTCAAAGTCACTTGCCTTCGTACGATTTATTTAAATATACAAACAAAATTGAAGTTAGTTTGTTGTGAAAGTTGATAAAATGTCCTGTTATGTTTTTCCAAGACCAAAGAGATTGTATCATCTCTCATTCCAGCTCATTCCAGCCAAAAACCAACAGAATGTAAACGAAACATCAAATCCAGAAAGGAATATTAAGAAAAGTTCACCATCGACCATTCCTTGTGACAATCGTACAAAAATCATGATCCAATTCAAGCAAAGAAAAGTAGCGAAAGAGCAAAAGTTGTTGTCTATTTTCTGCCATCTTTGTTTTGACAGTTAGAAACAGAGCAGTATGGTACGATCGACAATACGCTTCTGAAACGGCCGACGTTGCCTGATCGACAAGGAGAATAGAGCGCCGTACCGATATTTACCACAGACGTTTCTCGAAGAATGACGTCTTCCGCCTCGAAAAAAGAACATCATACTGTTTTTACCGCCGGAGCTTGATTTAAAAAGAGACTCATGTACAAACTCACGAAATTGACCAAAACCGAGCGTTAGACTTGGAGAAGGAGAAGAAGAAGGAGAAGAAATTTTACCGTTTTAACAAATATTTCCTATATAGATAGGAAATATTTAAAAAGCGGCTGAATGACTCGATGTTTAAAAAATATAGTCCGAAAAGATACTTTCCGCTAATGCTGCATGTCACCCACCCGCTGAAATCGATATTAATTAAAAGTAAAGAAGATATGTTTTTTCGAATTTTTGTGCAACTCTTTTGTAACAAATTGTCAACGAATTATGAATAAATTAATAATTTTACATTACAAGAATATTTACAAAACATAACAAAAAATAAATCAATAAAAATTTCATCATACACATTCTTCCTCTTCTTCTTCGCCGATGTCCGAATAATCAGAGCCGTCCGATAAAACGCCATTATTTTCGTACATTGCATTTCGTTGTCGTTTGTATTTCGTACGACGGTTTTGAAACCATACCTTAGTAAAGAAATTAAAAGAAATTTTGATCAACTTTTGAATTTATCAAATAGTGAAGGAATAGTGATATCAAGAAATCTTGAATTGTTTATTAAAGTGTATGTGTTATTTCAATAAGCTCGCATTATGCTTAGTATTCTATTGTTCTTAATCAATAGAGTCATTGTCTAAAAGTACCAAAAACTGAGCTTGCCTATGCTTATAGAAAGAAAAACATGTATCAGGTCGGTTATCAGACCAGGAAAGTTTCTTATGATTTCTGTCAAGAATTTGTAAACTTTAGATCGGATTATAGATTTCGTTCTTGGCAATTCCCCAGGAGAACGATACAGTCACGGGATTGACAGTGTAGTTACAGAAAAGCCAATGCAAGATATTTTCAATACAATTTTTCAATCAATACAATTTTTATAAGTAACCCAATTTTAGGGTCAGCCCTGGGGTTGATTAGCATCCTAGCTCATTTTCTGAATATACAGCCACCTAAAGCCAACCCTTGATATTAAACCATATTTATGCTTATTGGGTAAAGGGCTATTGTCCACCATGGTTAGAATGTTTAGAAGGCTTTTACTTTACGAGATAGTAAAATAATTTTGGCAAATTTGAGCCCTCGAGCCTTTGCAGCCTGGTTGCTTATAAAAAAGATGTGTGACGTACATCATAAACAAATTTCAGTAATAGAGTACACAATCAAGTTTGAAGTGAGAGAGAGAGATTCTTACTTTAATTTGTGTTTCACTGAGTCTCAGGAAAGCAGCCAATTGTTTCCGTTCGTCACCCACCAGATAGTGACCACGCTCAAATGAATTCTCCAACCCTAACAATTGTGTTGGCGTAAATGCAGTGCGGTGGCGACGACGCTTTTTACCGCTTGATGTTAGACGAGTACTTTTCGTTTTGTTAGAGTGTCCATCTTTTGATGATCTTCCTTCTATTCGATGGGCGCGTTTTCCGATGTTATCTGAAAAAATTGAAACACTTATTGATTAGTCTGCTTCAAGTAGGAAAATATCAACTGTTGGGTGTAGGTTTTCTTGTTTTTGCTTGTATAACTTCCGTATTCAATTCCAGCCATATATTAATCCTGATGAACAGTTTTTCAATCGATTGTAATTACAGCAGAGTCTCTCTTTAACTCGAAACTCTTTAACTCAAATGTCTCCTTAACTCGAACAAGTTTTCTCGTCCCTTCAGTTAACAATACCTTATAGACCTTACTCCATAACTCGAAATTTCCTTAACTCGAAAACATTTCTATTCCCCGTGCGTCTTCGAATTATGGAGACTCCACTGTAGTACATTCCCAGCTGGCACACGACGTTGTTTCAACGTTCATCTAACGTTATATGGACGTTATGAACGTTAGATAAACGTCGAAAAAACGTTGCATGTCAGTTGGGTTCTAAGTTTGATATTTGAAATGGTTACCTTTTGCATATGCGTTCGCTGAGAGATGTAACCTATCCAAATGGTGGGAAGAGGGCGGTAAGGGTGGTGATGATATGAATCGACTATGTTCCAAAAAGGGCGGTAATTTATGATATTTACGACATCCCATTGTATTGTATTTGGATGGGAAGTAACGATCGTCATCGAATAATTGTGATGCTCGATAGTTGCCATAGTAATTGCTGGGAGATGGTAGACAAGTTGTAATAGGTGATAATTTGTCGTGGTAGAAGGTTGGAGGCGAGAGGGACGAGGAATAGCGTCTTTTGTGATCGATTTGAGAGTCTGTTTGTGGAGGTTGCGATTTCTCTTTTTTTAGAATGTGTTTGATGCTGAAAGAGTCTGCTGATGTCGAACTATGAAGTCAATAATAAAGAATCATTAATAAATGTTGTTCGGGAAAGAAATGATTTAATGAGACGACAAAACAAGCAAAACATCCCTTCTCCCAGACATAGTAGGATTTTTTCTGCCAGTGAGGGTTAAAAGTAACGGACTGAAAAACGATGGGGATTGATATTACCATATTCGTTTTGGCTGGGGTTTCAAATTCTTTTGTTTTCAAATCAGAAAATTCAATGGGGATGGGGAGAAATAGTATAACATTTTGCAGTGAGGTTTACTTGATTAATCTCAGTGGGGACAAAAATTGCTATGGGGGATAGTTTTCCACTTGGGACGATATTTTGGCCAATTTTTCCAGAGGGTCTGTGGGAATGGGGTGTAGCAAACGTTAAGGTTCAAAATGTCATTATGACCCTGGGTGAGGTGCTAGAGTTGTAGTGGAGAAATCTAGGGAAAAAAAGTAGCGACTTTCCCCACCTTCGTGAAGATAGCAATCGAAAGAGGAGTTTTCGGGTCACCTCCGACTGCGGTCACAGACTTACTTACAAGAGGAATAGATTATTTTCAGTTCCCCAGAGATATATTTAAACTGATGAATAATGACGTTTACCTTTGAGAGGATGGCGTGGCAGAGGGCGGGGTCGATGATAACGGGGGCGTGTTTGATAAATGTCGTCTCATATTTGATGTCGGGGAGGTTGAATTTGAGCGTTTTGGTAACATGTAGACATCCTCATTTGTTTCGAAAGTATCATATTCTTGTTTAATATAGCTTCCGTGAGCGTGCGACGGTGTCCCGTGCCATTGTGCTCGCGGCCCGCAATCACGCATTGGATCATACACAAAAGGAATGTCACGTACTGGACGATGTTCGGAGCGATGATGTCCACGTATATCAAAAGATGTCGATTTCCGTAAAAATTTCTCGTCCATTAAATATCGTCGTGTTTTTGGTGGCTGTGCAATCTTTTCGTGATGCCGGTACGTGAGGTCGCTGTTTTCGTGTGGTAGAAACATGGCATCAGGATCCATAACTCGTTCCATTGCTCTGATAATGTCCGAATATAATAATGCTATGAAAACTTCTCAATTTATAGTCTGTCGATGAGATACCGCACAAAGACAATATGTCAAAAAATAAACTCAGTTACACTGTGTCCATATATAAAAAACGGGGTTAACTGTATATTTGAAGCTTGATGAAATTATCTCAATTCCTTTTTCGAAGTAAATTTCGTTAGTGAACAAGATGGTTTACAGCCGTTGGATGAAGTCGGTCAGAAAACTCAATTTCTCAATTTCACTTTAAAAGAGAGAAATTGTATCTACTTATCTTTTTGTTAACAAATCGACTTCAGCGAAGGATGGATAGTCGTCAAATACCCAGTTGGCGTGGTGTGTAGAGTAGATTTAAGGGTCCAGCAGGTGTTTACGCTGAAGAAAAGGCGCTTAACTAACTGCTGTGCTTGTCTTCCTCTATTCAACAAATAAAGTACTAAACAAAAGATTGAAATTGATAACAAAAAAATTCTAAAAAAAAAAGAAAAATTAAATAAAATAACAAAAATAGATTCAAGTAATACAATACAAAAATTGTATTTTAATCAAATTGAAATTTTATTTTAAAAGAGGGGGTCCCCCTCTTGATTATTTGACTGAAAAAAAAACTTTTGTGTAAAAAATGAAATTGAATAATCAATATTTGTTGAACAAGGATTTTTATGAGATACCACTAACCTTTTATAAAAGCATTTGGAAATTTAAGCCCAGCTCGCGAACAAACAAATTGCCAATTCCTTTTCATATTTTCGACTTTTATACAAACATTAAAATTGTATTAATATTGGGAAAGTAAGGGAATTAATTGAAATCATAAAAGAAATATAAACATAAAAAAATAGTATACAATAAAAGTAAATTTCAACCAGTTAAAGTTTAGTATATTAATAAAATTGGGTAAAATCTGAGACTTTTTGATAAAAAAAGGTCGGGTACTATAAGGAACCTTCGTAAAATATTTATACCATTAACAAAGTCTACTTTTAGCGTAAATATATAGCAAAAATAGTAATTCATAGTAAAATAACCAAAACAACATGGTATAACACGTGTGGTAAAAATAACCGCCAAAATTTAAGAACGATTCTAATTCGCGAAAATTAGAGATTAAAAAAAGTTGACCGGGTTTTTTAAGTTTACCTACGATGTTCTAAAATTGTTGGAGTTTTGATCCCTTAAGGGAAGATATTTTCGCAGGAAGAAATTTTTGCGGAATTCAATTTGACGGTTCACAGCTAAAAATTCGGAAGTTTTGGGAAAGTTGATTTCGCGGTTGAGAGAATTTTTTTTTTACAAAATGACCTATTTTGCCCTAAAAAGATCAATTTTAGGAGTGACTTTTTAAATCCTAAGAATAAACGTGTTTCGCGAAATTAAATTCCGCAAAAATTTATTCCCGCGAAAATTTCCTCCCTCAAAGAGAAAGTAGATTTCCTTATTTAAAATTTAAGGTATAATGAAATTCACCATTAAACATCTAACAGGATTGGACAGGCCATTTGATCAGCCGAAAGACTTCAAAAGTTTTTCCGAAGTTATCATCGAGGACCCGTACTTAATAAAAGCGCAACAAAATTTCAAAATGCTTCATATGCTTCAATGTTATTCATGTAGATGATCATACAACCTAAATAATTTCTTCGCTTTATCAAATCAAAAGGCCTCAAAATATTGACTACAAAATTGTATGTATTTTCTTGTACGAAGTAGAGACAAGGACGATAATTTTCCAAATACCTAGACACACTATGTAAGCTAAAAGTCACAAACATTATGAAATTAAGACTAGAAAATAAAATTTAAGTACTTTTTTTTAATTTCAAAAAAATATATGAAAGTTATCTTGCACCGCCTCAAATGCTCATGATTTCGTTCAAAGCAAAGCATGGGAACAATAAAACATTTGAGCTCGAATTTGGAATTAAACCAGGAGCATCCTGATCTTAAAAGCTCTTAATGAAGAAATGAGGCCAATAAAGTTAGAGCAATTTAAAGAACTTAGATGGTCATGGAAATGCTGAATAGGCTCTTCCAGAAAAAAATCGTTCATAGGGGGTGGAAGATATATTGTCCAGTGGTATCGAAAAAATCCTGAAAAACTGCCATGTCCATAGGGTGAATTTTAGTGTCCAGGGGGTCGATTTGAAATTTTCGTGTCCAGGGGGTGAAAAATCGAAATGTCCAGGGGTAGATCATTGAAAAAATAATATATCCTCCAGACCTCCATGAACGAATTTTTTTTGGAAGAGCCCAATTTTAAGATATTAAAGGGACAAAGTAGTGAGAATTTTGTGAAAGATCTTGAATACCTCAAGAGTCAAACCTCAATAAATTTTTTTTTATTTTCATTAAAATACGGCCATCTGGTACAACATTGCGGACAAAATATCTTTTAAACGAAACATCGAAAAGATGGAAAACTATTATATTGTCACATCTTTACAGTGTTTACAGTGAGTGAATATATTTTCTTACTCCTAACTGAATTAGTAGCTTTCTTTAACTTTCTATGAGGGTTTAAACCACTGCGATGATAGAAAAAAGAAGATTTATCAGATTATGAAACAAAACTTGAACAGAAGTTACTTAGTGTTACACAACCTCGTTCCCTGTGTATTATCAGCTTTTTTATGCTTACTGATAGCGCTAAATAATATTCTCTGGCGTCTATCACGCAACGTAAATAAAGCCTGGGATACACGGGGACGAGGTTGAGTTGTTACAAAGGGAGCAAAAATTTTTCTTTCAAGAGAAAGGTTCAAATTTTACGTGAACTTCCCTTGACGAGAAGGGAGAGTTAGTTCAAATTAGAAAAAGATTCAAATAATAGAAGTTCGAATCAGCGAGAGTTCAATATGTAGGTCGGATCAACAAATTGAAAGAAAAGTAAATTTTCGTTAGGGGAGACATACCCCAGTGCGTAATTTTGTTGATGTCATATCAATATGTGCTTTTCGATACGGCAAGAGGGAATAGTATGAGTACCGTAAAAGTCACATCCCCCATTTTCCATAGCGGCAAAGAGACAGGAGAACTTTTTTTTGACCACTATATTTGTTTGAAAGCATTAGAATAAACCATTTCTCTAAAATATAAAGCCCTTTCCCTTCCTGGTGATTCTATGGTCTTTCGGAGAATGCAGAAAAAACTATGGAAATATGCAATACCATGGTACTCAAATCAGATCTACATGCCCATTGAACAAAGAGCGGTGGTTATTCGATCAAAGGGCGTTTCGCTTTGTGTGAAAGGTTAAGAAAGATATTTTTGGAGGAAATATGATAATCGAATGCAATAAAAGTGCTCATATTTCGAAAAATATTTAATTAAAAACAAAACTAATTAAAATATTTGATTCGTCATTAAGAAATCGCAATTATTTATCTAATGAATAAAATTTATCACAGATTATTGTGAATCGAGGATAAAAATCTTTACGTAAAGGGTTTTTTAACGCGGAAAAAATTGCTTTTTTCTCAATTTTGAATCGGCAGCGGTTTCAGGTAAACGAAAATGAAATATTTAAGAAATTGGATCAATTTTCAAATAAGCTTTTTTCAAGCCGAACCGTAATTTATAAATCAAACATGAATTCGAGTTACATTTTCCCAACGTTTTACCAAAGTTATACCACGAAAGGGCCGGGAAAAAATTTGTCACTTTTGTGAAAATTCTTACTACAACTCCCTAGGGAATACTTCGTCATTTGCCTAGAATTGTTTCGTCAAAATTTTCCCAGAACAGGGGAGGCGAACGGCTTATTTCGCCGGTCCAAGGCACGTAAAATATTACAATTCACCGGTCTAAAAATTTGGTTCGCCACCTCAAGTACATATTTTCACACTAATCAATACACTGGGCTTGCTAAGAATTCGCCGCCTGTTAAAACAAAGCAAATCCTCTGCCGACAAATTTTCCACTACTTTTTTCATTCCCTATCATCTGGGTTTTGGTAGGGGGGGGGGGGTCGGTACTAAAATCTGCCCTCTTGGGAGGTCTCTGGGAGGTCCGAATTCGATTCCCACTGTAGTACTACGGTTCACACTTGGCAACTGAACATACCTTCGCCCGGGTCAACCCATACCATGTGAGGGGAATTGGGTACCACTACTCTGATACAAGAGTGTGGTGATATGCCAGACATTGTGATGTGTGGTGTCACTCAACCTGTTCTGCGCCTGCGACGAGCTATATGCTCTCCCGCGCAGTGGGTGTCACCACTATGCATCATGGCATCTGTGTTTCCGCGTGCACAGAACCAGCGTCTGGACAGCGCTAAGCGTTCTAACTTGAAAGAAGGAAAAGTAGGGCCCATTCCCAAGTGGGGACGGCTCATATCATCATACAAACTTTTTTATAGGAAAGTCTTAGTTTTGGCAGAGCCTGGATGTGTATATTTTTGGACAATTTTGAGCTTGGAATGTTATCGCCGCTTATTAAACGAATTACACACTTCTTTGGCCAAATTCAGGGCTCGAGACTTAACAACCTAATTGCTTATAAAAATTGTGTAACTTATAAGTATACTGAATTAACTTGGTTCATAAAATTTGGTAGTCAAAGTTCAACAAATCTGCTCAATTAAAGTTGAGAATTAAAAGAATTATCTGAAAGTTTCAGATGATTATGTTCAAATTTGGCTAATCTCTTCAATTCTAAGGCTGGTCATGTTCTTATGATTTTCTTATTATTCCCCCAAATTTTAGACTAAATGTTCTTATAAACTAGGTTCTGATAAAAAAGTGATCAACGCCTGTAGAATGCTTTACCGATCTATGACTCATGTCAAGAAGCGTTTCCGAAAAGTATAACAAAACAGTGGGTATTTTTTGAAATCATGAACCAAAAATCTTTATAAACGAATATTTTTTTGATTATATAATTTCTTGAATATAAGACTTTTCTATTGATTGAAAAGTATCGCATAAGATTGCGATTTGAAACGAAGGGGTACGGGTGTTTTTATCGACACCAGCTGTGTAACTTTTATTCCTTTTTTATCCACAACCAAAGACCTTACAGGTGCAGAGTTAAAGCTAAAAGCTACAATGATACGATAAAAGGCTGGTTCAAAGGTTTTAGAGGGTGATTAAAATCTATTAAAGGACCCGTGGTTCTGACTTCAAAACCCCTAAAGAGTCTTCTTTTGACAATCGGACTACAAGTTTCTTGTGGAAATTTGAGTTATAAAATTACTTGAGCTTTTCAGTGAAAAACTTTCAGAATTTCGAACCTTTTGAAAATATGCGATGGTTTGACTACATATTCGAAGCTAATTTTGCTGTGACCAGCCTTTCCACCGTCACAAGGTATGCAAGTTAGCGAAGATGTGATGTACCCAGGTCTCAATTATTTTTAAGTGCACGTGGTTGGTCATATTGACAAAGCGGAACAATTTCCTGTTTGATTCTTAAAATCAAAAGTCTTTCAAAGTGAAAAATCTTAGGAAGAAAATTGAAAAATGGACTTCTTATCATCCGGCTATGATAACATTTAACAAGAATGTGCGAATCAGCATGTAAATGAAGTAGATAATCAATGAATAAAAAAACTGCTAATAGAATCGACAACTTTGCATTCAACCACGAAAAACTAACAAAACCCTTGAGAAAAATAATATACTTGGATTTTTACGTTTACTCTCCTCCTGGCTAGCTTATTTATAATTTCCACGAATTCTTTTAAAGCAGGTTCTAGATCAATGAAAAGTGGAAAAAATTACCCTAAAACAGTGCAAAATAGTCAAACCCCTTTGGGAAATTAACCAATGTAGCCTAAATTTCAAACCCCTAAATATTCCAAAATGCTGTAATAACCTGAGTCAAATCCTGGCAAGCACAACTTGCTACGAAGATCATGCTTTTTATGTTTTTTAAGGAAATTTTTACAAAGGTTTTTTCAAAAGTTTTAAATTAAATCAATTTAAAATTTTTCAAGGGTCAGGCATAGGATGAAATGCTATAAATGTAAGTTCCATCTTCTAATCCGTCAAAATGAAACAATTGAGTTCAAATATTGAAAGAATTCGATCCCTATGAGTTTTCATTTTCTATAGGAAAAGAATTAACAAATGTTTAATTTAATGATATAGGAGGAAAATAAACATCGAAAGAAAATTACTTAATTGATTGCTATCCACAGTAAACATTTCCATAACTGAGGGTTACAGAAATCCTGTTCAAACAACCTGTCTAGTTTTAAGAAATTTCACTTGATTCGTATTTAAAATTCGGAAAACTGTTTGTGTTTAAAGTTCTTTTCATTAAGGTTTAACCTTGTAAATCTATATTGATAAAAACATTTTTTTCTTAATTTTAGAATAAGTCTCTCAAATTACGGAATTAACGCCCAATGTTAATTAAGCCTGCTTATGCCAGCAGAGATTCCAGATACCAAAAGACAAAATTTAAGTTGATCGAAACTCGGGGGGGGGGGGGGTAATTGGGCATAAAAGGATAAACCGATAGTCAGGGTAACATTTTCACCTCCATGAGTCCTAAAACTGGTTGCATATTTCAAAAATTGTTCGTTCTTCTAGCCCAGCCCCCCCCACTCAGCGGTTTGCGTGAATGCATGAATGGTTTTTTTTCGGTTGCACGAATAAACGAGAATTAGAAAAATTAAAATTCGTGAATCTGTGGAATGCACGAATCTTCATTTTTGTTGGAATACACGAATTTCTCTTTTCCCGCTGATTATGAGAAAATTTTCCGATTTTCCAAATGTCAAATTGATTTTTCCCGATTTTTCTCCTTTGCGTAAAACTCTAGAAAAATGGGGGACCTTTTCTAGGGAAACTTACTAGCTATTAAGGCAAGGGAATCAGCAGAAATTATTCTAACCACCTTGAAGTAAATTTTATTTAGAGCAAGGACACTTGTATAGCGTAGCTTCGCTATACAAGTGTCCTTGTTTAGAGATTGTAGATAAGAAACGCCCTTGCTATCAAGGTTGAGTAGAAAGCCATGAAAACACCCCGGGGAAGTGCCACTTCAATTCTTATGAATTTATTTCCACGTCATATTAAAGCTAGTTTTTTAATTAAGTAGATATGAAATTGATATTAAATGAGAAATGAAGAAAAAAAAGGGAAAAAAGAGCTAACAAATTAAACACTTTTGCATTGATTAGGGGTCTGGCAGGTGTAATTGCTGTAAGTAATATACAATAATCAAACTGCGTTTTAATTTTACTTCCACCTGTTTATCAAGTATTATTTATCAGCGAAAGTTTTCATGTCATGAACGAAAAACAAAGTCTCCCATCACTGGATCATACATATCACAGACATCTTTTATGAAACACTAGATAACGCTTCTAATATCCCTTGCAAACTCACGAGTCAACTCATATTAAATGAGGTCAAAATCTTGCTTGGGCTAGCCTGGAAAATTTGATGCCATTACTGTATATGTAGTCTAATGCTCTTATTTTGCTTCAAAGCTTGCAGCCTGGATAAAAATAGTAAAGATTCATCGAGACTAGTCCTTGAAAAGGAATTTTAAGGCCTAGAGAAAGAGGAGTCCGGTACTAACCGCGGTATTTGATTGAAAAATAACTGATATTCAACATATTCAATTCTTGACTTAAAAATAAAATCCTCATCTCTTTTATAAGGTCATTGCTGACACCCATTTTGGGCTTCAGGTAGCCTGCCTGGAATGCAAGAAGTGAATCAAGAGGCTACAATCTCTCTCGAAATATATTGAGATTTTAGTGTATTTTAACGTTTTTCAGAATTTAAAGTTCGGGCGAGAATTGCTATTCTAGCACTTCCACTTTCTTGCATTGAATGTTTCGATTGTAGAGGGGTTTGGTGGCTTTTAGGCTATATTCCAAGCCTCATTCGAGCAAATTTGAGCTTTTAAATCCTGAGATCCTAAGCTCCTAAGTCTTAAGTCTCATGTTAAAACTCAGAGTTAAAACTCTACTTTCCAACTGTAGTTCAAGGCGCATAAAAATCAATTGCGGTGTTCAAAATTACACCGGGAAATCCCCTTTGTCTCAAATATTTCTTGAAGGATTGTAGACGCAAGTTAAATCATTGCAATTATGACAAGTCAGAAGCAAGGGTGTTTTATAAAATTTTAACATTGCTATTGAAATTACCATTAACAAGTTTATACAAAATATCACTAACACTTGTTGAAAGATTGCCAAAGTGATTCACAAGGGTTTGCTTTCAAACTTTTAGCCCCTATTCGTCAAAAAGAGTAGTTGATTATTGTTGTTCAACGATTATTATAAGATTAAACTTAGCTTTTTTCATAAGAAAATCTAGTAAAATTATCTACTGTTCTTATCTTTCAGTAATTTTAAACATTATATTGTTCTTATATAAAGTTTAGTTATGGGATGCATGTTTGCATTATTCACTGGGGCTTTACTGTTAACCTTATGCTTTTTAACTGAAAAACCCCTGACTAGATATCGGTTCTTAAAGTGCTTCAACTTTATATCAGTTTTGAGCTTCGCCGTTCTTATAAAGATAATGCTTTCTGTGTTCTAAAAGAAACCCCATCATATATTTGGCGAACAAATTATACCCTTTTTTTAACTTCAATCTTTATATGATTTGAAATGTTTGAGAAAAGAACATAAGGAACCGCTCAAAAGTGAAGAAAAGCTGTGATCCCTGTTTCACACCCATTTATTAAGACCTACATTCTAATTCCTGAAGCTTTTATGATTTAGTTTTAATAGATTTTTTTTTTGGCTGTTCTCTATTAACTAGTCCAAAGTCTTTGTCTAAAAGTCTCTAATTTTCTCATCAATTTTCTTTTAAAGGTCTGTTTCAATTACCAGGTTCTCTCTTATTATACCTTAATTTGTTAACTTTCTATAAAACAAAAGCAAGTGAGATATTGTGAGTATATAGGAAACAGGGTAGACAGAGTCTGAAATGAGGCACTTTTAACAAAAGAATGAAAGTAGTTTAGAGAAAGCTGTTCGATTCGCAAGGTTTGTCGCCAGAAAATACTTCTCATAGCCATGTAAGAAGACTTAATTAGTATAAACTTTTGATGAAAATTTGTCTAGCAAGGAATCTTAAAAGACCCATCTATTAGAATGAGAAGAATATTTTAACTCTCTAAAAGCACGTTTCGTTTTAACCAATGAGATATGGCCGAATGCTGCTGGTTGAACTCCTAGGAAGTACACACATTTTTATTAGTAGAAAATGCTTGATAAGAATATTCATGATGAAATTAGCCAAAAATTAAGAATATTTTGTTAAAAATACCGACATCATGGAACTTGGCAGCTGAATCTAAGAATGCCATTTTTGAGCATTTTACGTGTTAATTGCCAATTTCCCCCAGCAATGCTTTCTAAAAGCTATCACAAAATGTCAAATTCTTTGCTTGAGGTATTTAAAATTACATGTCAAATTTAGGCTTGGTTTGGATTCTAACCTAAGAATGCCGTAAAAATATTCTCCCCATTACATTAAGTTAAGAATATCCATGATGAATTGGAAACACACAATTCTTATTAAAAAAGCGTGTTTTTTGAAGCCACTTAAGTATAAACAGAAGATTTAAAGTTATATTTTACTGCAAGAATTCAAATAATACGCAACAAATGCAAAGAATAGAAGCACTAGATTGAATCAAACGTCCCCAAATCCGGTGAAAATCTTACGGTATCACTTTCTTAAGTCTCTGAAAGGTTGAAGATTCATTGGTTTTTATCTTATCAGTTCAAATTTTCCTATAGAGAGGCTTGATATAGTATGAATGTCTTCAATTACAGAGATTAGACGAATTAATATCCCACTAAACCTTTTTCCAATACACCCCTGTCTCACAGCCCCGGTGAAACTTTTTTCCTCAGTGGGGATAGAAATTATAGAAGTCAATTTCCTGGTGGGGCTGAAATTCCAGGGTATTTTCCAACTGGGGACGATATTTTCGCCAAATTTTCCAGTGGGGTTGGGGTCCCAGTGGATCTGTGACACAGGGGTTTTCCAATACAAATAGAGTTAAGAATGTTCTACACTTCATCATTTCAGCGAGAAATTTGTTAAATTATCTTTGGATTTGAAATCATCCCGTAAAAAATACTAATACAAAAAAATGTTTTTAAAACTGCTATGTAATAAAAGTGATGAAAATTCTATACCTGATAAATCAAAAATGTGTGCTAAGTGTTGTTCATTGAGCTTCATCCCGTATGCTCCATGAATTCCCTACAAGTAGGAAGATAGATTGTTGAAAAAAAGTCAACTGGCGTTGAGTTTCAAATTTGTAAATGGTGCTTTAGATCTAGCAAGGTACTATAGTTCTAAATAGGGGGGCTGACTTCAATAGCTTAAGGTTACTAGAGCTTTTCAAGTTTTGAAAATGAGAAAAAAAACCCGTCCTTAGCCTCAAAAAACAGGATTAGTGTCGTCGCCTCCTCCAAAGGTCGCCTGTTCTTAGAGTTCATCTAAAGAAAATTTTCAGTTCAGCAGTTGCCATCCCAATTGAGAAAACAAACACATGTGCCGTAGTCCTAGTGCACCTTTTCGCCCTCTGACTATAACCAGAAGAAACATTAGAAAACGAGTGCCTCAGGTAGGATTTTACTTACTCAATATATTTAATGAAATGTTTAGCTTTATAAATGTCATTGTGATAGAGTTTTTCGTTGAGCTCGATCATGTGAACATTACTAGAGCCAGTCTCTTTTGCTGAGAAATAAAGCTGAAAGGCGAAAGATAAATATCAAATTGTGATCAATAGTTACATGCATATTTGGATTCATATTCAATCCGGGGGGGGGGGGGGTGGGTGCTGGGTATGTGCGTGCCTTAAGGGTCGGTTTTTTCACCTTCCAAAGTCTCTCTGAAGGAAGATTTATTTTTGACTTCGATAGAGTCTCTTAAAGGGTAGGACTTTTTTCAAAAAACTCTCTCTAGGGGTCAGGGTTTGGATGGACCTCCACACGCACATACCAGCATCCCTCAACCCTAGTACCCCCGGGATTCATTCACATATTTCATCCACTAGTTTATTTGGACCGAATGTTTCTTAACACAGATCTTGGTGGAAACGTTGACAGACACAGATCAATTCATGGTCAACCCGTTGACTGACTCCTTAAGGTATTAGGAATAGCAATAGTGATTCTTAATTTATACGAGAAAATCCCTTAAAAAAGTACAGATGACAGATATCTTTTAGATGCGAGCTTGTTTTAGCCCTCGATATACTTTTTTCAGGCGAAAACACCCCTACCCTTGTAATTTTTGACGTCATCGTTATATGACGTCAAAAACCATGATTTTGGTTAATAATATTTCTAAGTGAGAAATTATCTTCAACAAAGCAATTTCGTTAAAGTACATCGGAATTTGCTTCTTTTAATGTATGAATAAGTACCCCTAAACGAGTGCTATTAGGTTGTATGGATTACCAAAGAGTTGGACGTATTATAACTCCCTCAAGTAAATTTAACCTACTTGGCTTGAGAGTTAATATGCTGTATAGGATAATCAAAATAGCACGAGGTTTACCTTTCTCGCTAATTTGATATTTAAGATATGATCGCTAATATCATGTAATATGAGAGTTGAAGAAAACACTTTCTTGATCCTAAAAAAATAGAAATAATATTTGATCTTTTATTTAATCCAAGTCCCGCTCTGGGTCGGAAAAAATCACAAAATCAAATTTCAGTCCCGCTGAGGGTCAGAGAAATAGGAAAATTGCAACTTTTCACTCTTCAAAATTTGGTCAAAATTAGTCAAATTTGTCCCAAGGGCCTTGACACCACACAAGCAAGTTTTTTATTCAATTTTGTACATAGATACCAGTGGCAAAAATAAAGTTTTTTTTCTCAAAAGGAAAATAGTCTATGAGCAACAAATCAGACAAGGTTCCTCAAATAAAAATAAGCCAATTTTTGTAACTCGCTGAGACAGAAGATACGTCTGAGACGGAAAAAACTTTTAACACTAATGAATATCAAATTGGCTTTTGAAGCGCGGTGAACTGATTTTTGACCACTCTGAAAGAAGGTAACAGTTAATAATGTAACAGTGTCGAGGTTTAGTGACAAGAAGAGGGCAATTTTAAGTTCGAAATAGTTGGAAAATGCACCCAAAATTCTCATTTTATTTAGAGAAAGCAGTAATTCATCAGAGAAATATATTTAAAAAACATTTCTCGAAAGATTATAGGGGGTGTAAAATTCCCTCCCTTTCCTTTTCCGATAGCTACGACACTGGTGTATTTGCGTATATAGTCAACTCTCGTTTATTCGAACTTCTATCATTCAAATCTTCAAAGTCAAACTTATTCCCAGTCGTCCTCAAGGAGAAACCCTCTTACAAATACTTTCCATGATTCGAATCTCTCTGTAATTCGAACAAATAAGATTTCCCGTTCGTGTACGAATTACCGAGAGTCAACTATCTAATGTTAATCATGACGAGACGGTTCTCCAAGAGAAAAATAGGTTCCACAAAATAAAATAAAATAATTGATCGAATTTCTGGACCCTTGTTTGACATACCAATAATCACTTTTGAAAACTTCTTTAACATCTTCAATGTAACTGTCGAAATTTGGAATGAATGGGATCACGGGCTAAAGAAAAACAAACAAAAAGTTTTACATTGACCCACATTCACCCGCATCAATGTGGGTAAACAGTGCGGAATAGCTCAAAAAGCAAATATAAAAAAAAGTAAACGATTACACATTTTCTTTCAGATTGAAAAGAACAGTAAGACTTCTACTCTCTGGTACCTAATAGCCATCCCCCCTGCTAATTAATTTTTCAAAAATTTTCCAACCAGGACATTGTTATTCTAACTTCCCCGCTTATTAATTTTTGGGAAAATATTTTTAAAACTTCCTTCTTTTGTCTTAATTCTGCTGTATTAGCCTCCTTTTCAAAAATTCCGACCCCCTGGCTATTAGGTAACCGAGAGTAGCCTCATTAGAATGTCTATCATAGAAAAGTAGGGTAGGGCTAAGAATATCTAATCAAAACCATTAAAAAAAACCTTGATTCAGAAGATACTGTAAAATGTTATTTTGTACTCACTGCGGCAAGATGACTATGCTTGATCCCATCAAACATATTGTTGAACGGTGCTTCTAATATCAACCCATTCAATCGAGAATCTAAAAAAAATGGTTCAACCATTCAGTTTAGAATAATCTATTATAGTATTATTATCAGGGTAGAATGAAATATTGACCAATGAAGTTAGGTTTTGGTGTCAAGCTGTCAGAATTTGTAAGGGATTTTGGTGAGAAAGCTTGAGAATATAAAGCATGGAACATCATTATCTATTTGTCAAACAAGGCGAGAAATCAAAATCTGAACTGATATCAAAATGTAGACATGTCAACAAGCACACTCTCGCCTTGTTTGACAGCAAAGACTGAAATGACGTCAATTTTGACAAATGAAGACACCATACTGTATAATTGAAGATTGACATTGCGAATGTCGTTTTTGTAATTTTTTTTAAAATCTGCCTGAAACGGCACGAAACTCCGAGTATCGGAAAATAAACTAGTCTCTATTATTGACTGAACATCATAATCTACGTATCCCCTTTAAAAACGGTCAAAACAAGTTGAAGTCAAACTAATTTCGAGGTAGATATTACAAAAACTAGATATGAGTTAAAAAAAGTATCTTTGCAAACCACGCTATGCTTGACTGTTGCGGACTTTAAAGAAAAGAGGGGCTGATGTTGTAGATAAATTATCAATTAGTAATACTATGGTTTACTTTCTGTATTCAACCAAGCTGCCAATTGCACTCCGACCCTGGAAAATTAGAATTTAAAAGAAATCATTAGTATATGTAATCACATGATAACGAGTGCAATTCGAATATAATTGCACGAGTGATTTTTTTGTTATCAATTAAAATTCGAAACAAAAAAATCACGAGTGCAATTTTCGAATTGTACGAGTTATTATGTGATTACAAGCTAATTGCACAATGGCTTTCCCTACTTTTTCCCAGTTAGGAAAGTAATTTACAGAAATTACACTGAGAGTTTTATATTTTTCTCTTCTCTTTTTATGTCTTTCTTTTATTGTTGTTTATTGGGGCAAATTGTTTCGCTGCTATTTTTCACATCTTTGCCCCAAGTGCCACCAGGTTCCAAATTGTTTCTACAAAATGTGTCTAAAAGTGGCAAAAGTGCTTACATTTTTTACCACCTAATTCCAAATGATCGTTTGTGTCCTTTGTGTTAAAAGTGGTAAATTCTCAATCTCCACCAAGCAAAAAACAAATTTGTTTTGTTTCGCGCAGTTTGTGTGAAAAGTGGTAAACAAAATGGCAGCTTTCGAATGCATAAATTTGATTTTAATTTTGCATTAATTATCCGTCGCTATGTAACTAGAGAATAAATTTATTCAAAGATGGCAGAAGGCATAATTTATGTTGTACCGATTGAAAATGTAATATAAAGACCTAGAATAAGGCTCTGTTGCCGTCGGAATTTTACCTAGAAGGACCACTGTTTCGGGCCCGTATTAGAAGGAACGTGGTCTCGTTTTTACACATTGCCTGACACAAGCTAGCTGAAGGAGCTACTTTTCACACTTTTTAAAAATGTTTCAACATGATGGTGGCAGAAGTGGGAACAAGGGCAAAAGTGGCAAAAGTGTAAGCGAAACAATTTGCCCCATTGATTTTCTTTCTCACAAAATAAATTTCGAATGCAATTAAAACGTTCGATGCAAAAAAAATGTAAAAAAAACATTAAAATCAATTTTGTTAACATTGGCGCGGCATTGAAGAGTGTGATTAACGATTAATTGCTCTCTACAGGATGCAATTAACGATTAATTGCTCCCTTTGAGGGCGCGCCAAATAAGAAAAAATAACCCATCGTGCGATTATAAGGGAAACTACATAAATACACCACAGGTTCCGTATTTGAAGTTTTTATTCGCTATAGGAGAAAAGTTATCCAAAATACCCGATGGCGTTAAATACTTCTTTTTTTCGAAAAATAAAACCAGGGTGGAGAATTAGCTTTCATGCGAGGAAATCATGTAAGAGAGAACCATCAACATCAGTTATTTCATCAAATAAATAGCGATACTTCTTTTACTTACGCAGAGCCTAAAGAATGACCCCAAATATAGGTGGCATGACCGTGCGCTCTTTCTTTCAAATACTTGTAACCAATCTTTGCATCTTCCAAAAGGCCTGAAACAATAAAGAGAAATAATAGAGAAAGGTTACAATGCTATACCATATTCTTTATTTTCTAATACAAATGAAATTCCGAAAGATTTCACCATCACAGTCTTGATCAGAAAAATAACGAAGAAAGTTTGATGCAAGAAAATATCTATATAATTCGTGTACATTTTACACAGTAATTATTCTCTACTTTTTACCATTTGATGTAGATTTGTGAATTTAGTTTTATTTTTCCTTTTGGAGGATTTGGCACTTTTACAACATTAAATACAAGTTATGGATATTTGAGTTCTACTGACTCAATCTTTGAAGGTTTCGCCACTTTTAAAACATTAAATACTTACCGAATTCTGTTGGAGAGCCATCTGAATCACCGAAACCTACAAAAAATCATTGGAGATCTTTGTTGAAAGAACAATGGTGCTTGGAACCTAAAAGAAAAACTTTCAGGTGACTTGAGTAGTGAGCATACAAAAAGAAGACAAGAGTTCTAGCACTGACAAAGTTGAAGAAAATCACATGGAAGAAGAAGTGTGCAATGGGCTTTTCCAGAGAATTTTTGTACGTGGGGGTGGAGGATATAATTTGTGAAAAATCTGCAAAATTTGCCTTGTTTTGGGGGGCAAACTTGCTCTGTTTAGGGGTAATTTTGAATGTCTGGGGGCCAATTGATGCTTGTCTGGGGTGTAAGATCTGTTGTCTGGGGGTCATAATTCACTATGTCCGGGGGTAAATTACCTAAAAATGTTATATCCTCCACCCCCATATTCAATCTTTTTCTGGAAAAGCCCAATCTCCAATAGTTCAGATCAAATCCATTTTAAAGGGCTTCGCTTTCTTTATAGCAAACTAAGAATAGAACCCCATTTGATTACCTCTATAATCGATTGTCAAAATATGATACCCCATTCTTGATAGTTTCTGAAAAAAAAGAAATATTTAGTATTTGAAAGAAATGACAGAGATCAGGACATAATCTTGTTTTGTTTACCCTCAAAATGAACGCAATTTGTTTAGTGTTAATTCTGGCAAGATTTAATTTCTTGTTTTCAAAGTTCAGTTTTTTTGGCTAAAAGTTCCTCGTAAATTTGCTATTTTTGTTTTCAGCTGATTTGCAAAATTAAATCCGCGAAAAATATTTGAAAACGCTAATTCATCGAAATAAATCCAGAAAATATCTCGCAGAAAATTCATCCGATTAAGTATTAGCACCTCTTCTTGATTTTCAGATATGTTTTATATGGCTTAAAATCTGACTCCGACGCTTTGGTTTTTGATACCAACGCCAAAGATAAATTTCCTATTTCCCTAGCTCCTCTTAAAAGCCGTCCGCTCCGTTAAAGTAAGTGCAAATATACTTCTCACCTTGTACATTTCAACTCGGTGACCTAATGCTCTAAAAATACAAAAATGAAAAAATCATTCTGCATCCTTATAAATGAATACGGGTAAAGACTAAAGCACTTAGTAGCGCCATTCATGATATTCATGACGTAATCTTTTATACGGAAGCACCCGAGATAACCCGGAACTAGTTGCAAAATAACAAAAGACTAGTGGCAAATTTTGCCACTAGTACCGGATCATTTTGTGTGCTTCCGTATAAAAGATCACAACATGAATATCATGAATTAAGCACACATTAATTATACACAATCAAATAAAGCTATTTAATAGCTTTAATCATCCATTGCTCTCATAGGATTTTGGTGTCAAAACGGCACTCAAAAAAGGTGTTCTTTTCGGAGGTGAACTGATGTTCGAACATTTGACACTTCCGCCCTTTTAAACTTAAAGAGTCCTCAAAGATGGTAGGTGTAGCGTCTTTTTGTCCCGGGTTTTAAAACAGGTCAAGCACGTCAATTATAACAAGTACCTGCTACCCATATTACCATGCAGATAGAGAATATATGCTTCTTTGGTTATATATTGGTCGGTGGATGGAGAGATCATCCTAAAAAAGGGATTGTTCGATCTTCTAAAAGTTTGGTGTACATACAGGGTAATAATATGAGCCCTTCTTGTTTGTGAACGGTAGATTTCTGTCCTCACAAAGTAGAAGTTGCTCATATCTATGTCAAGTAATAGAGGAACTATCGAGGCCAAAGAATCTGGCTGAACAGATCGGCTTAGATGTTAGGCTGTTTTCTTTCGCAAGGTGTGTTGTAAGATGCTTAAGATTTGAACAGTAAAATGTCAGATTGGGAAGAATCAATAAAGAAAATAATTATGAAAAGCTTAATCCATCCATAGTTACCATGCCCCAATCTTTCCTTGACCACCATCGAGAACTATATTTTCACATTTGACGATGCCAAACTCGTTACAATTAGATAAATTGACAAAGAATGGTTGATTTACTGAAATGAAAAAGTCAACCATGGAGCTAATACAAATTATTTGTTTTGTGCTTTGAAATGCACGGGCTAATTGACACAGTTTTCCAATCAACAGTTTCACACGCAAAAACACTGAATAATGAAACAAGATCGTTTTTCAGGGTCATTTTTATCAATTTAGTCTCTCTAAAGGGTATTTTCTTGCTATAATTGAGTGTCTCCAAAGGTTGATACACACATGTGCAGTCACACAGATATTCAAGCCACTTACATCTATTCATGAAAATGACTTCCATCTTCATTTGAGTGGAGTACAACATCAACAAACCAAATGAAATGTACGAAATTGTCACTATCGCCAATAAAGTCCACAAAGACCAAAATATCGTTGAGAAAAGTGATGAGCTGAAAATAAATTACAAAGAAACTTTGATAATGAATTTTTATCATCCACAAAGACCATAATTTCATTGAGAAAAGTGATGAGCTGAAATAAATTACAAAGAAACTTTGATAATGAATTTTATCATCCACAAAAACTATAATTTCGTTGAGAAAAGTGATGAGCTGAAAATAAACTTCAAAGAAACTTTGATAATGAATTTTATCATCCACAAAGACTATAATTTCGTTGAGAAAAGTGATGAACTGAAATAAATAGACGATATCGGCTTAACGAAATTCTCCCCGAATGATTACCCATGATGCATTGCGCAAAGAATTCAGTAAGTCAATATTGTCCGTGAATTTTTTTGCGCAATGCATCATGGGCAATCATTTGGGGAGAATTCGGAAAGCCGATATCGTCTATTACAAAGAAACTTTGATAATGAATTTTACTATCCACAAAGACCATAATTTCGTTGAGAAAAGTGATGAACTGAAATAAATTACAAATAAACTTTGATTATGAATTATACACAGTTAGTCTATTTTGCGAACGATGTCTTTGAACTTTAGCTAAGGCTACTTGGCTATCTCATAAAAAACTTCAATAAGAAATTTGCCGCCCCCAAAACCCGAGAAATTTGTCACCCCCTCCTTACAAAAAAATGAAAAATTGGCTATGATTGAGATAAAAAGCATATTTAACACAATCGACACAGAAAAATACTTTATCCTTTGAACAATCCTGGATTTAATCCCTTTGAAAATATAACAATGTTATCTTTGTACCGAGCTGAGCGATTTCGACGCTTGAATTCCAGTCCTTTTTCCAAATTATTTAAAGATTCTTATTCTTTCAAAATGGAGGTAAAATAATGTTTAAACTCAAAGATATTAAAATATTCGGTAAAGCAATCTTAAACATACCGGATATAATTATGTCGTTTAGTTAGACATTCCAAGGATATATGTCAAGTTCAAGGGGAGGGGTTAGTATAGGGGACACATCCCTGGGGTTCAGGGGGTACAAAATTCCCATGGCAAATTTCCTACCTTAAAGGAAGAAATTTGGCGGAAACAAAATTTGGCGGATTTGGCCGCCAAAATTTATTTTTTCCGCCATCCGCCAAATTAAATTCCCGCTAAATTAAACTTTTTGAAAATATGATCTCTTTTAAGGCGTTTTTGCATTTTTTTCGCTGTTTTTACGCTATTTTAAGGATAAATTTTTCAGCAAACGCCAAATTAAATTCCCACCAAATTTAGTATTTTCGTCCATCCGCCAAATTAATTTCCATCTAAAAAACTTTTTCGGCCGTCCGCTAAATTAAATTCCCGCCAAAATTTCTTCCTTTAAGGTAATTATTTGTTTCTAAAATAGCCCAAAGCAGAGATAATGAAGTGTTGTTTTTTCTTTAGAGATTTAGAGAAAAGATTTCATACCACAATCCTGGTGATGATTCTGGTTCCTCTGCATTCTTTTGCCTTTTAGGACTTTTTTCTTTCACCATCGTTTTGTCTTGTCTTTTCAATCTTATTTGTTATTTTATTATATCACTGGAAAATAAAAAGTAATTACATGGTTGACATTAAACGGTAAAATGGACGAGAGAAGGACCTCAAAATATTGGCATCAATAAGAATAATTAAAATTCAAAATAAATAAACAACAAGAAACTGTTTTTAATTGTTTTAATAGACCCTTTTAATTAGCCTTTTATTCTCGAATCAATTTTTTGTATGATATGTAGATACATTTTTCAACCTAGAAATTTCATTTTTAACCTGATGATGAACAGTTAAGACTCGAAAAGCTTTGTTTGAATAAAATCTAATTTTTGTGTTGTTTATTTATTTTGAATCATGATTTAGTGGCTTGGAGAAAAAAAAAATAATGGTTTTCTCAAAACTAAACCGAAAGGACATACGTTTCATATCGATTACACATTGGATCAGCTTTCGAGTTTAAATTTTTGAAATTGCATTTTCGACTTGAATTTTTTGTGGGAAACCATATTTTCAGGTCTTTAAAACTTTTTTGAGTTTTACTGTATTCACAAAATTAAGTTCAAACGAATCTAACTTTAGTGATGATATTTCTCAAAATAAGAGTTAAATTATTCCATTCTTATTTGGCTACTAGCATTTAAAGAACACCTTTTCCACTCATAGAAACATAAGTTGTGCACCTGCTTTGTATACTATCTAAAATTATTAGTAAATCTAGCCTCTTTTTCAATTGGTGACCAAAACAAATAAAGTGTATAGGTTCCACTGAAAAAGGCATTAAAAATCAAAATTGAAAACAAATCTGACAGACATAAAAAAAGGGTGATAAATCATTAGTGATTTTCATTTTCAGTCATTTTTTTCCATAAGCGAAAATAATTAGACAGAAAAATTTGTCAAGAACAACCGAAGAAACAATCAAATTAATTATTAATTATTAATCAATATCGTTAGTATAAATCGGTGAAAAAAATATTTACAACCCTTTTTAAGAAAGTCTTTTTATATCAAAATTGTAACCTCTAAAATAGAAAAAACCGCACCCAGAAAAAATCAATTCCTCTGATTGATAATTTGAAATATTTCAATAAAAAGAACATTGATAGAGATGATATATGCAGTCTATTCTCGCAATTCGAGCTTGAATGTAGAATCCCATTTATTCGAAATACAGAGAGATTCGAATTATAGAAGGTATCTTATAGAAGTTTCTTCTTTATGGAAAATGAGAATTAGTTCAAATTATAGAACGATTCGAATAACAGAAGTTCTAATAAGCGAGAGTATACTGTTCAAGATATTTAGGAGAACTTTAAGTAGCTTATATATTGTCTCCAAAAAAGTTCTACTCTCTTGCAGAAGAGTTCGATTTTGTCTAGATAAAGACCATTACGGTACAAAATGATGTGTTTTATAAAAAAATGTTTCTAAATTGAATATCGTTTTTGTGTGTCTATTAAATTAAATTCCGTAAAAAAAACCTTCAAACCCTTCCCATGTGTAAAATCTTTCTTACAGGCCCAGGACCAGGCCAAGTTCCACGAATCAATGAATTCCAATATAAATCCGGCATGAAGTTTACTTTCAAATGATACATACTTCTTCGCTCCTGAAAACGAGAAAGGAAAGTAAAGAAAATTGATGCAAAAATATTAGTGTTAAAAGCAGCTTCTTGTGCATGTGGGGTTTTAAAGCGAAGAAAAACTCACTTTAAAGTAAACCCTTGGAAAAATTATTCTTCATACCTTAAAGTGAGAGTGGAAGAACTTAAACCAGTCTTTTACTTTTTGGAAGTTTTAGAATACTTTTAACCCCTTGAAAGAAAAAAATCTTTCCTAAGACCCCTTGGAAATTCTTCTTCGGATTACCCCCAAGAAAGGTTCCTCCACCCCCCTTGTAAGGATATGAAATTGAATAGCCCATTGAACGAAGAGTCATTATCGGAGCCGAAGAACCTTTTACTCGTCAAATATTTATGGTGAAAGAGACTTACCACTCCTTGATCAAGTGGGAATGTTTCTTGAGGTTGTCCATCATAATTGAATTCCGCTAAAATACACGACTTTGAGCTTGTGATGAGTGGACACGATGCATAACCGTCATACTGAACAAAATAATAAGAATCCGGTTAGAGTGGACTAATTCGAACTCGAACGGTAAATCTTATTTTATTCGAATCACATATTAGAAGTTTTTTCCTTGACGGGGAATCGGTATAAATTCAAACTAAAGAAAGATTCGAATGATAGAAGTTCGAATAAACGAAATTAACAGTAATTATATTTTCAGGCGTTCTTTTGGAGCATCATTATGTTTAATAAAAATAAACCATATGGTATTCTCTTCTACCACGCATTACTTGCATAAATGGCTTTGGCGCAATACGCTCTTCTCAAGATATAACAAAATCATTGCAGGGGCCTTACCTTCAAATAAAAAAAAATACGTCGAACGATATTCCCAAACGACGTTTATCAATTTTGATACAAAATGTTCACGACCACTGGTTCTGTCTAATGACGGGGTAGTATGTCTTTAGCAACAATACTTGAAAAATGAGGTCATGATGATTTCATGCATTTCAAATACTGTGTAGCTAGACGAAAGAAACTCAAAATTAACCACCCTTTAAATGATATTTGATGAGGACGAGAAGGCAAAAATCAATTCCTTGTTCCAAAGTATGGAGCATAAAATTACCTTAGATTGTAATGGTTTCCCATTTACTAGACTCGTCAAATTCTTACGAACAACTTCTGATTGTGCAGCCACTGCGGCGGCTGTTTTACTGTTGGGAAGACTGGAGCAATCACCAAGAGAGAAGACATTTGAGTATTGGACATGTTGACAAGTGTGTTTGTCCACGTTGACAAAGCCGTTATCGTCAGCCAATAAGCTGTTCTTGAGAACAGGGTATGGTCCCATAGGAGGTGTGACATGGATGAAGTCATACTGAAAAATATATATTTTGAGATATTAGTCGTGTGTAACAGTTAAACCAATCCCAGAAAATTATGTTGCTGTTCTGCTAAGATGAGACCGAAATCGTTACAGAGCATTAGAGCAGTGTAACAGACCGTTTTTAAAGATTTCAAATTTTTATACTTTGATTAACAAAAAAAGTTAAGCAAAAAAAAAGAAAAATAAGTTATATCAAAGGTCCTCAGACTCCACACGATCTAAAAATCTAAATCTATTTCCTTAAAAAAAAGAAGCTGAATAGTTCTTCTTTATTAGACTATCAATCAAAAATCAAACCTTTAAAGTTTCCGTCTTCTTAGGCGTACTTTCATCATTGGTATGTTCAAAAACGACTTCTTTTCTTGCAGGGTCGATTTTTATGAGATGGCGGAACAAGTCAACGTTGATGTCTCTTTCTGCACAAACTTTCAGTAAAGAATTTCTATATTTTTCAACACCGAATAACACTCCAGCTGGTGTTTTGTAAGAGATATTGGTTTGATCGCGACAACCATTCTATGATGATGGATACATTGAGAGATTCATTAAGTATAACCAACAAGGTTGCTAAGACTCAAAGGCTCTATCTAACCATGGCAAATGAAAGCCCATGGCCCAATAAGCAAAAATAGGGTAAAATATCAGGGGTGGTCAAAGCAATTTTATTCAGAAAACTAGCTAGAGTGCTAAGTAACCCCAGCCCTGACCCGAAAATAAGAATCGTTTATAGTAAATTTTGTACAGAAAAAATAGCTCGAGTAGCAACTTTTTACAATTTTATGAGCAATGTTGGTAACTCTTACAATTCATAATACTCTTGGCCAGTGCAACAGCCTCATAATTCCCCCTACAGTAAGGGTTATTTAAAAAGACTTAGGAGATTTTAAGGTCATTGCTATTTTAATACCAAATAATGACAAGAAAGATATATTCTTAAAGTTCCCAGTTTGTATACCTTTCTAAAGATTTCATCTGCAAGATACATGATTTTTTGAGGAGCACCAAGACATTTGACTGGTGTAGCTGGCAAAGTGAAGATAGCCTCACCACCATTGAACTTTTGTAAGCCTTTGAATGTATCCTTAACTGTGTTGACTGAATAATTGCACCCTACACCATCGGTACCAAGGGCCTCTGTTAAACCTGGAAGCTGTTGGTGGAAAAAATCAATCAAAACTTTTATAACAATTCGTTTAACATGGCTAAATAAGTCTCCAATAGGGCAAGCTTTGAAGCTTACTTTTCAGATTTGACCTGGTAGTGTCATGCATACGCCTTTTTAGGTTCGAGACTCCTCCAGAAAACTCCAGAAAGATAATTTTGGAAGTTATTTGTAAGCCCTGGTGAATAATGGAATATTTAAGGTAGCCTGCACCATTAAAGTTGGTCTTTCCTATTTATTTCTTAACAGATTTGATGTATCATTATTCGAGTATTATTTAAAAATAATCTAATACCTTTTCAAATTGTAATTGAATGCCAAGAGCAACTACAGCAAAATCATATTTGATCTGAAATCAAATGGCAATAAACAAAATTAGGATTGATAGTAGATTTAGAAAAATTCAACTTTTTTTTTTGATGTTTTCAAGCAACAGTAACTAGATTAATATACATTATCGAATTCTATGGGAGCTTTGCCCTCTAAATCACCACCAGGCGTTTGCCCTGAGCTCACTTGGGGGGCTGAAAGCACCCCTAGACCCCTAGCTGGGTGAATTGCAGAAAAATCATACAATGTCCCGACCGCAACAGGCACATTTTGAGGACCCATATCTCAACTTTGGCAAATGCAATTTCTAAGAACTTTACATTTTTGTGAACTTTACTAAATAGCCTTCTTTTTGGAGTGTAATATAATTTTTTTTGATACAGCCCCAATCTTGAGAAAAATGTTGCGGAAAAAAGCATGTAGTTCCCTATAGTTTATTGGCCTGATACAGTTAGAACATTAAAGTTCTCTCAAAAAATGAGAAATTAAGACATTTGCACCGTTGCGGACGGGAAAAATTTTTGGACCGTATTAGTTTTTACCATAGTATGTCACAACAAAGCAAAAATGGGGGTCCTCTAGATCCCAGATCTTGACTTGTAAGCATGAATGGAACTTTTGTTGCGGACGGGACATTGTATGATTTTTCTGCAATTCACCCAGCTACATTGACACACAGCTTCGCTGAGCAGATTAGAAACTCGATCTAAATTTATAAAAAAGAGCCCCAACTCAAAGTGCTTTTAGAAAGATCTGAGACTTTAAGAAAATCTTGCTCCGTTGAAAATAAAATTTAAAGTAAACCTGTCGATCATTATCAGTGTGAACGAGATTTTCTTTAGGGTCAAATTTGACAGCTTTTTCTTTAATCCATTTGACATTCCTTGGCATGACCAGTGACATTGACTTCATGGAATCATCCAAATCTTTCAACCCTGCACCAACTAATGTCCACATTGGTTGATAGTAATGATACTAGAATGCAATAAAATATAGTAGTTTTTGACTGATGAAATACTTAACCCTTTATTACTGGTTCCTTATCTTTAGGAGCACTTAGTATTTGCCAGAGATTAAAATGAAAGGTTACATCATTTGTTGTTGTATCAGTTGTATATACAATGAAATAAGAAAAATAGGAAAATGGCTGTCGGGTATATCCGAGCCATAAGGGTCACTTTTTACACCATCGAAAGTCTCTCAAAGGGGTGCAAAAAACATTAAAAAGAGTCCAAAAAGAAAGGGTCCAAAATTTAGACAAAAATCGAGTGAAACTAGACAAAAATGTTTCTCTAAGGGTTCCAAAAACGCCAATTTTTCATCTCTCTTAAAGGGTATATTTTCGATTTTTGGCTCGGAAACAGCCGTCACCTCGCAAACCTAGTACCCCTCCCCCCGGGTGTTGGGTAGATTCTACGTAAAACGAAGGTTGACTCGTAGGCAAATCTTTCAACTCGGTTAAGTTTTTCTTGCAGAATGTAATTCACCTCTAATGAGTGTGTATTAAAAGGTTTAGTCATGTTGTATTTTTTTCCCAAAACACATTATAGTCATATAATTAACGTGCGCGACAACAATAGGCTCAACTTCAGTCAGTAGCTTCAAATGACACAGGAAAATTATTTTACTGAAGCAAAATAAATTAAACAGGATTGATATCAGGTTCAGCTTAATACTCAAGAAATCAAATAATACTCAAGAAATCAAATAGTTTGATGTGCGTTTTCATCAGACGATCAAAAATAGCTTTTTCAAGCAAATCCATATAACTTACATCTGCTGGTTCAATTACAGCTACTTGATTTGGAAACTTTCTTGCAAGATAAGATGCAACGCTCAAACCACCAGCTCCACCACCAATCACTGCAAATCGATGGTGCTCTACATTTGAATTTACACTACCGCTGGTTGACAGACATCGACATAATTGACGATAATTTGTTACCGGGACTCGTTTCAATCTCAATGCCATTATTGTTTGAGAGTATTATTTTTCTTTTTTCATTAATTTTTTTCTGGAAAATATAAAACATAAATTCAGTATTTAGTACAGGTAGAGGGTAAAGTGAATCTGTGTTACAATAAGCAACCGGGAAACTTTTAATATCTTCAAACAAATAATTTTTTTGGTCTGCAAAATTGTAATTTCAAAATCATATCATTACTTGTTACCCTATATCAGCACAATATAACAATAGACAGACACTGTCCTGATATGAAATATGTCTGATATGAAACTGGAACATTTATGTAAAAATAAAACCTTTAAGTTCTAATTTACTATAGAAACTATGAATAGAACAGTCAGAAAGAGGTAAGTCATTGGAATTAACACAAGGAAACAAAATTTTGCAAGAGCTAAAATATCGAGAGTTAAACAGCTTAGTTAGAGGCTGAAGTCAAAGATATATAATTTACACAAAAGCAGACATAAAAACCAAAATTTCCAAAAATAAATTTTGAAAAACCTTTAGTAAGTAGTCAAGTTTCCTCGATAATTAGATTATGATTTTGACTAATTGTAGTAATGGAGATTAATGGAGATCTAAATTCAAAAGAGATGAAGGGTAAAAAAGTGAAAATACAAAATTTTCATGGACGATCTCACTTCAAAATAAAATCAATTACTTTTGATGCACATAAATTGGTATATACACCACAATCTTTTGGGTTAAAAGGAAATTAAAGTTAGACTAAAGACAAACTTTCAATAATACACAAATACTAGAAAAATCAATATCGTTAACAAACTTAGGGCAAAAAGTGCATGTAAAACAAATTTTAAAACAAAAATATATGTACTAGAATAATTAAAAATGGAAAATAATCTTAAACTTGCAATTTTGTAGACAATGTTCCTTTTTTTTTTAAAGAAATCAAGAAAATAATTACTTTAGTTCATCTAACCGTCACAGTTACAGAGGGTCATTTTCTTAAATTCAAAGTGGATTCTAAAAATGCTAATAGATTTTTCAGCCTCCTTTCAAGCTATCATTCTCGAGTTCCAGAGCGAGGTTATACTTTAAACGACAAAGAAATAATAAATACACAATAAATATTTTGTTATGACAATGTCTGAAAACTTTAAATGAAAAATTATGTTGGAATTTTTATAATAATAACACTAATTTTGAATTAATAAATCCTGAACGAGAAAATGAAAAATGCCCCAAATAAAAAAATGATAATTTCAGTAATCGTTAAATTTTACATTAAAATTTCATACAATATCAATAAACATTTGTTTGAAAGTTGATTCAATGGGTTGAACTCGAGTTAAATTTTTCATCTAACTTGATATTCCCAACAAGCCAGGATGATTTAATGAACGATAGACTTCTTTTATAACTCTATCCATTTTTATATGAATAAAACTAAACCATCCTGTTTTCCTGCAGAAAACACGATGAAATCATCTTCATTTCACCATCGTTGGATTTCATACGAGGAAGAACTACCATCAATAAATATACTTTGGGATTGAGGCAATGAACTTTGTTAAACATCAACAACCATTTTTTTATCCACATCCATCGATCCAACAACCTGTTGTAAACACACAGTGAAATGCAATTATTGAATTGGGCTATTCCAGAATTTGTCTGTACCCTCTATTTTGAGGAGGTGTGACGCCAAGGGTGGTCTGGTAAATAAAAATCCAGGGGGATCTAGGGTAAAAAAAATCCAAGGGACGTCCTGAGAAATTGAGAAAATGAAATGCATGAATTGGGCTAATTTCCATAGGGCATAATTAGTCTACATCCCCTGGATTTTTATTTATCAGACCACCCTAGGAGTCACACCTCCTCAAAATCCCCCTATTACTACCAAGGGTAGTCCAAATAATAATAAGAAAAAATCCAAGAGCGTCCTGAGAAATCGAAAAAAAATCCAGGGGGTCACCTTTCCGAATAGCCCATTTACCTTCAAAAAATTATCAACAATTATTGATTATTAATTTATACAAGCTTATTTTCAGAAAAAGGTAGGATCACAAATAGAATTTATCGTGAACTGGGAGTTAAAAGAAGGAAAGTGAAAAGTCAGAAATCCTGAGGCAAGAACACATGATTTTCGGAGACTGCCTTAAATTAAAGAAAAATAAATTTCCCTAAACAAGCTTAAATCAAAAGTAGAAAATCTGACAAGCTCAAATAGATAAAAGCTTTGAAAAAGTTTTCTTTATTAAGCCTCTCATTTTAATAAATTAAGGCAAGGTAAAAGTGTGAAAGGATTAATGAAATCCTGAAACAAAGTGAAAAATAAGGAGTATATAAACTTACATTGCAAAATTCTTCATAACTAATTTTACCATCGCCATCTGTGTCAAATTGCAAAATAGTTTTATCCACAATTTGTTGAAGCTGAACTTCTTTCAAATTATTTCCTACCATCATACGTAAGACTGTAAAAAGTTCACCATTTGAAATGAAGCCATCTTGATTGATATCATATATTTTGAACGCAACTGAAAAAAACACAAAAAAATAGTGTAAATTAATAAGTCAACCTATCAAATTAAACAGAAGCATAACTACATGACACATCAGTATATTTTTAGAAGATTTGTCTAAAAGGCCAAGAAATCTGGTAAAATTCATAAAAATACATCAAATATGGGCCTTACATAGACTTACTTATCCATTCTAGTAAAAAAGTCTTAAGACAATTTCAGTAAAAGTAAATTAAATTGATTTTGGTGAAGATTTTAAAACCCTTTCGACCCTTCAGTTTCAAAATTTATGTGTTTAATTATAATAAAAAATGCTTTTAATCATGTAAAGGCTGTTGCGATTGCCAATTTTGAAATAAAAATTTGATAGGTCAATTTTTGACATTTTCGAACACTTTCTGGAAGTAACTTTTTTATTCAATTGAGCATAACTTTTGATCTAATGAATTGCATTTGATAAATAAAAATGGTCCATTAAAATTTAAGTCTATCTTTCTTCTTCCAATGTTAGGAATGGTTCTTTTAGAATTTTTAGATTTCTAAAAACTAGTTTCAAAGAGAGAAACTTTTTTGTGGCACACCCGGTATTGAAACCAATTTTAATTAAATTTAATTAAATTAAATACATCATCATCCTCCACTATGGAGTTTTCACTTTTGTTTGATCAAAATTTAACTTACATCTTAATTTCTGTGTTTTATCTCCTTTGACACTGAATTGGGAAATTCCCTCGATAAATTCTAAAAACATAAGAATATCATTGGATTTTAAAAAGCAACCAAAAGTGTTAAAAAACATTTTAGAGGCTAGAGGACCTCCTAGTCCTAGTCATTCAACTACACGACAACACAAATGGCAAAAACACAAAAGTGAGTTTTTCTAAATCAATACCTTGAAAGTCAATTTCTTTGTTACCATCTGTATCAAAGATTTCGATGACTCTTTGAACTAAAGGGTTTTGTTGGAGCTCAGGAAGAGACATAAACTCTTCAATTGAAAGGGTTCCTGAGTTATCAGTATCCAACTTCCTGAACCGCTTTCCAAGTCTCTTCAGTTCTTCATCGTCAACTAAAATTTAGATTGAAAGAATA
Organism: Clytia hemisphaerica; assembly: GCF_902728285.1. NCBI lineage: Eukaryota > Metazoa > Cnidaria > Hydrozoa > Leptothecata > Clytiidae > Clytia > Clytia hemisphaerica. Next base: position 171,071 of record NW_027103336.1, read on the forward strand.
AAGTTACCACCTAATAAAAAAGTTTGATACGTCTTAATATTTTCTAAAATTTGGCTCCTAATTGCTGTACTTGTCAGATTTAGAATTTCATAATAGGGTGTAGAGCTTTGTATAGGTTAAAGAAGAAAAAAAAGAACCTAACTTACAAGCCCGAATAAAAGCCATTTTAATAGGTTAAACTGGGTCAGACTGCTTGCTACAATAGGTTCAAAGTATCAAAATAACATTAACTCAAAAAAGAAAAATTGTTTGAAAAAAAAACCCAATTTTATTTAAACTAAAAATATATGACAGGTCGACATTGATTGAGTGTTTTAGAATTAAGAATGTCTTATCTAATGTATCTTTTTAGAGAATAGGAGGTTTATCTACAACATCAAAAGAAACCTACAATGTGTCACCATATCGGCGGGGAGTGTATATCCTGCACCCTGTAAATGAAACAGAAGAAAAATTCAGACATTTCAAGACAAAAGAGGATATCATTTTTATTTCAAAAACATCTCTACTTTCAGTAACAGTAAATGATATTATGGGACCAAAAAATTTCCTCAACTTAAAGATTAAAATATTATTATTTTTCTCTATTTTTGTAAGAGATATGAAAACAGGACTACTTTAATATTATAGACTTTTATAAAATGAGGAGGACTATTTTATTGTTTCTAATTCATCAACAATGTAACTTACTTTTTTTATTTCAATCTTTTTATTTTTAGCTAATGATAGAGTCACAATTATGAAATCACTCATATCTTTGGTCCCATAGAGAGCTTTCAAAAAAATTGGTGAAAATATGAACAAAATGACAGGGTATAAGAAACTCCGAAAGAGGTTTATATACTTGAGAAGAAAAAAAAATTGCATAATGATTTTATAGAAATAAGGAACTTACCATTTTGGAAGATTAGAATGTCTTTGACAGATGCTAAATCTTTCAAACAAAGTAATAGTTTCCTTTATATTCTCACTAAGTTAAAAAATCTGAAAGATATTAAAATAAAAATACGCATTCATTTCTCTTGGAAAATCATACAAAAAGCATAACCCATTTACTTCAACTTCAAATGTATATGGTATAATGGTTTGAAATATATTATGAAAAATTTATGCTATTTCCTAAGGTAAGTAAGATGTTATAATATTCATGATGTAGATTGACCTGTCACTCTGTCAATGACCTATTGTTTTACCTATGCTTTAGGGATGATAAGCAGCTATTTTTCATTTTCAGATGTAGATTGACCTGTCACTCTGTCAATGACCTATGGTTTGACCTATGCTTTATGGATAACAGGCTATTTCTCAGTTTTAGATAAGTTATTTGAAGAGCTGCTAATTTTGGGAGAAAGTCTCTCTCAACTATATTTTGAAAATGTTGTAAGTAAAAGTTAAAAGCCAAAACAGGATCAGAGTTTTGTTGTCACATACTCAATTATCAACAAAGTTTAAACGCAATATCACAGGAAATGTATTCTTTTGTTGATAGATTTTACTAATAAGTGCAATTCTTTAACCCTTTAAGTGCCGATGTCGTATATATACGACATGGGCTATAAAGGAGGGCGAAGCCCTCCTGTAATGCCCAGTTTGAGTTAGAAATCGTTATTTTTGGTCGAACTCGTAGGAATTAGATTGTCCTTTATGGTCAAGCAAAAAAAATTTCAAAAATGAGTCTTTCCAGCGAGATTTTAAGCAAAAAAGTCAAAAAAATGCAAAAAATTGACAAAAATTCACTTTTTTGAGATTCTGACCGTTTTTTGACTATTTTTGGTCAACGAGTGATCCAAGAACCTCCAAATTTGGCCCTGTTTTACTTTATTCTGTCTTCTAGGGATTGTTTTGAAGTTTTACCACTGGGCACCTTTCCATCAGTTCAGTCAGGTCCGCGCAGCGGGCCTGGCTGCTTTAATTCCCCTAACGTACCCCCCCCTTGGCCGCCGCCCACCACGCCCTTCCTCAATCGGGCGGCGCCGAAGGCGCCCAAAAGAAAGAGGAGACTCTAAGCTATCCAATGAGCTATATACGAGCTTCTAATTCTTTCTAGATCAGGAGATATAAGCCCTTAAAGTTTGAACTAGCGATTTTTAAAAAAAAACTTAGAAAAAAAGACCCTGGCACTCAAAGGGTTAATTGGTAACTTTTATTGCAACATTATCATAATATAGTTTGAGCAGCTTTGCATTTCTGAATTACTTAATTCCTACATATTCTGCCACAAATCTGAAAATAGAAGATAACAGGTTATCCCCTTAGAAGCTTTATCATCCAAGTCCAACAGACCCAAAGAATTAAGAAAAAAGTATTATAGCTTGGATTTCACATATTGAGGGGTCCCCAAAGCCACCAGCATCACACTGATGTTTTGTTAAGGGATGAAAATCAATCTCATAATGAAAAAACAAAGCTTCCCACTTAACAAAATTTAGAAATCAGATCAACAAAGTTTAATTGTCAGGTTTTAGCAAGAGTTTTGTTTGTTTTCTTCAAGGCATAAGACTTCATTTTGTCAAATTGCCAACGAAAACAGTTCAAATTATCATATTTTGCATTGTAGCTAGGGAGAGTACAATTTGGTATGTATTTGTTTGTATGTTTTTTATTGAAATTAATAAGATAAAGAGATAAGATGAATCTACGATATCAACTAAGACTAAAATCTTTAGGATGCAAGCCGATTTCACTTATTGCTTTTAATGGTAGTAATTTCAATTTCAAGCGAATAGCTTATAGCAACAAGGTGCTTGCCCATAGTTACAGGGATTTGTGCAAATAAAAAAAATAGAACATTTTCTAAATCCTCCATTTTGAATGAACCAATAGAAAGGAACAATTTTCCATGCTTTACTTTTTGGCACAAGATTTTCAAGATGAAAATATTAATTTAAGATCATAAAAATCTTGTATCTGAGAATCTTTTGTGGCACTCCAATTCTACTTTTGCATCACATTCTCTCAATTGTCAGAGAATGAAGGTCTAATCACCCTTAGAATCACAGATCGAAACAAATAAAAGATGTCTAGACTAAAACTCCTTCCAGGATTATAAACTAGGCTAGTCTTACCTCTTATATTTTCCCTCTAACATCAACAAATATAATTACAACCAACAGCGAAACCGATGCTTATATCTCCTGAGAAACACTAAAAGAAGATTTTGTGAATCTCTGGATGAAAAGCAAATCACTGACAATAAAAGATTTTTGAAAACTGTGCGCCCTTTTTTCTCTAATAAAGGACCAATAAGTGAGAAAATAACTATCTAGTTAAAAATGATGAACTGATTAAAGATGATATAAAAGAAATTGCAAAAATGTTTAATGAATTTTTCATAAATATCACTGAAAAATTAGATCTCAATCAACCACCAACAGAACCAGTGCCTCTCAATGAACTTTCTGATAGTGATAATATTCTTCAAAATGAAATAATGCTTTTTAGAAACCACCTAGTATACTCAAGATAAAAGAAAAGGTATCAAACAATAAAAACTCCTTCAAGTTCAGAAACACCACCAAAGACGAAGTAGAAAAGATAATTAGTAACCTTAAGACAAATAAGTCTGAAGCGGAAAATGATACACAGCAAAAATAATTAAAAAACACTCTCACTTATTTGCAAGCTGCGTCTCTATATGCATAAATGACTCCTTCAGCTCAAGCTTTTTTCCCAACATCTCAAAGTTTGTGACAGTCACCCCAGTCTACAAGAGAAATTCTAAAAACGATAAAAGTAACTATAGACCAATAAGTATACTACTGGTAATATCCAAAATTTACGAAAGAGTATATCACAATCAAATATCAGAATACTTTGAGCACTACTTTGATGAACAACAATGTGGTTTCAGGAAAGGATATTCCGCTCAAACCTCTCTTCTCCCAATGGAAGAGCTCTGAAAACTAGCCCCAGGGATCCATCCTTGGCCCTCTGTTTTTCAATATTTATATCTGACCTTTTTTTCATTATCGAGGAGACTAACCTTCGATAATCTTTTGACGTTTGAATCGCATATAGGAAATCTTTGTAAGAAAGCTAGTTTGAAAATAACCGCCTTAGCCAGAATGAGCACATATCTCAGTATAGAAAAAAAGAAACACTTAATGAATGCTTTCATTAGATGTCACTTTAATTACTGTCTTCTCATATGGATGTTTCATAGCAGGGCTCTAGAGGATAAAATCAACAATCTACATAAAAGATGCTTGAGAATCGTTTACTCAGACTATAACTCATCTTTTGAAGATCTGTTGAAACTTGACAATGGTTCCACTTTCCATCAACGAGCAATTCAATCCTTATCCACAGAGCTATTTAAATCAAAACTCAATGAATCAGAAAGTAAAATCTTTCTCAAAAACCGATGTAAGATCAAAACGAGAAAAAGGAATTCCTTTCGTAGTAGAGTAGTTGAAAGTGAATTGAATGGAAAATAGTCTTTAGCTTTCCTGGGACCTAAAATATGGGCTACCTTTCCTGATGACTTTAAAAAACTTAAAAACCTAGATGAATTTAAAAAATAAATCAAGCAATGGAGGCCCACTACTTGTCCTTGCCGAAACCGTCGCACCTTTATCCATGACGTTGGTTTTATTGATTGAATTTTAATTAATTTGCAAATAATAGTTGATCTTGAGTATCAACCTTCTAGATAGATTTGTAATTAATAATTGATATTGATTAGCCTTTATTTATTGATACTTTACATCAACTTTAAAGAAAAGAAACATAAACATATATCTTTGCCTTTGTAGCAATACAATGCTGACAAGTTGACACAGCATATTTAACAAGAAGTTTATATCGAAATCTGTAACAAAAATGTAAGTGGTCTCTTAATGAGAGGCCTTTCAGTGCCTTGCACAACGAGTGGCTGTAAAATGTCAACCTTCAAAAGATCTCTTTTATTTGTTTCAATCAGTGATCCTAAGGATCCTAAGGATTTGTAAACTAGATCAATTTTTTAAACCTGATATTGATATAAACACCAAAAAGCTTCAAGAAAAATAAAGATTGTTTCATGAATTTTTAAATTTTTGTTTGAGGCTTTTTCTCATCTTCAATTCTCTGAAGAAAGCCTGAATTTGATATGCAAGAGTTAAATTGTCGACAAAAAGTGCCGCAAAAAGTGGATACATACAGTGGAAAGTGAATTCTTGGTGTTTCCAATGTGGACAGTTTTATTCAACATTCGGTATTGTGTGATAGCATATTGATTGGAACTTTGTCATTTCTGACGATGTCATTTTTGACGCATTACTTAAAAAACTAATTAGCATGCTTTCCACAAAGATGTCAAATTTTTTTAGTAGGTCTTTTTACCCTGAGCCCAAACATGATTTTTTTAACTTGATGTAACCACCACACTGTCAATAACTCTCCCCAGCAATGAAAAATAGGAAGTTGTATGTGAGTGTATGCTTATGATAGATAATAAGGACAGAAAACCAGGTCCTAAGCATGCAAATTATTTTGATCACATTACTTGAAGCGTAATAAGTTTGTAAAATTTTTATGAGAGACACGAGAAAGTTTGCATGCATTTCATTTGTTGTGTAAAATTACTTCTAATTTGGCTGTTAAACTTCTAGTTTATTGGATGAACTTGTTTGATGACAATAATAATCAAGGTTTTCATTAAAAGGTTTGTTTTGACTATTTTGCAGATCTGGTGTCAAGATTAAAGGGGGTATGTCGATAAAAGACGAATCAACAGTACATCTATAAAACAATAAAAACTGTGCCCTCTACTGTAGATCTTTTTCCTTGAGAGAAAGTGATGAAAAACAGTTTGCCGAAGGTCATATTTCTTATAAACTTGATTGATCCAGACGTAATAATTGATTGAACAGTTCAATAACCAAACTAATCAAACATAGTCGAACTTAAAATCGAACAACAAAACTCTTTAATCAAGCTTTTGGAAAGTTGCTGAAATTGTGAGTATTTGATTAAGTTTAACTATACATAAAGTACGATATGCCAAAGTTTGGCAACAAGAAATTTGACAAATTTGACAAAAAACTCTGTTCAACAACAAGCCAAGTTTCAACCTGTTTCAACAACCAGAAAGCACAAATTCTGTTTGAAAAATTCAATTTTAGGCAGAAGAATTTTGGCATCAATCACTACTAATCAACCAAACTGCAAATTTTGTAACTTACCGACATTATCATAATAGCTTCACCCCCTGGCCGAAGGACGGGGGGCTAGTAAAAGGTCTCAGGGAAAGTGGTACCTACAAGTAGCCTTTAGCGCCATGGGTCACCTACTGAGCTAGGGGGGACCTAGTTTTTTACGAACTTAACTAGAGGGTAAATTCTGGTTAAGTGCACTTTTCAAAATTAGTGTGTTTGTTAAACTTTCTTCGTAAACAGATAATGAAAAGTGGTGTAAGAAAGACAATGAAACACATAGCATTTCATTTCCTAAAACAATGCACACATACCTAGGCGCATAACTTGTTGAACAATTCTGATAATGAAGACCTTGCATAGAAATTTGAATCTAACATTTCTACAAAATGTCCATTAACTTTAAATGGTTTCAATATATTGTAAGCAGCCTACCACCTAGAATATTTTTAGAGTAGCAAGGGTCACCTGAATCCTAAGGGCCACCTAAATTTTTAGGGGCCACCTAAAACCTGCTTAAAATATATAAGCCATGCAAATGAAACCCTAACCCTAAACTCTTTTACTCGAGAGAATTAAGTTAACTTTCATCCTTGTTGTTGCAAATACATCCTGTAGATGACTGATGTTGTTTTTTCTGAAAGCTTGATTTCCTAGTGTGACTAACTGGATGACTATGCAAGTTTCCCTCCACTGATGCAAATTACCAACTTCACAGTATTTGGATCAACAGGGGGCATAGTTGCCTGTCCTGCATCCCCAGAGGGGGGGCACTAGGTAGTTAATGAAAATACATCGATTTGCGAAGCGTCTTTACATCACACAGAACAAAAGAAAATAGCAAAAGAACGAAGGAATTACCCATAGCTGCCCATAGCTACCATTTTGCAACCATGGGGAATTGCAATTTTATGGAAATGGGAATCCTCATATTGAATATAACATCTTCTGAAAATTTCATTCTTCCCCATAAATGCGAAAATGATAAATGAAGAAACTTTTGTTTTCTAATCCTCTTTTTAATCTGTCTTGAAGTGTTATAAAATTCTTTATTGAATGACACCTTCTCCTACTAAGAGGTTTAAAAAATGACAGAAACTGTGAAAATCTATTACAAAACCTTTGTCACAACCACGGAGTGCTGACTTTTAGTTTTACTGACTTGTTCTCACTTGTTTGGCTTTCGTAATAAAAAGAAAGTTGTTATTGTGAACTTTGAACACGCTTTAAATGGAGGTATTTCCATTAACTGCTAGGCAAAATTGGGTGCGAAGGGACATGACGCTGGTCAGGGTCCCTTTTTTCAGTGAGGCTGGAACTTCGATTTTTGAGGATTACAATTTTACCAGCTTTTTCGCAATTTTTGCCTCGCTAACCCAAATCTCGCAACCTCTTTACCTTAAGAAAGATCGAAATTAGAGTTTTTCAGCGTTCCGAAAAAAAACGCATGGCAGAAATTTTTTCATCTTCACAGGATCGATTCTCAACAACAAAATACATCTTTTAGTCTTTGGGTTTGTTTCTGAAGTTTTTTCTTCAAAGAATATCGATCACTTTCCTTTTCCCCTTGAGCGATTAGCTCAGTCACATTCTCGCGCGGTTGAATGAAAATGAGGCGGCAATCTTGCACTGAGGGAGCTACTTAATTTCCGCCCTATTTTGCGCCCACGATAGAATGGTCCAAACACGGGGGTATTCCAAATGATAAACTATGTCGTTCTGTAAGTGTTTATTTTCTGAGAGATACAAGTAGTATATTAAATATTATTAACTTATTTATTTAAGTGTTTTTGAGCGCAAATTTAAATATATATGGTTTGATAAAAAAACAAATGATAGCAGTTCTGTTTATTCCTCAAACCCCCGGAAAAATTTTTTTTGCCGACTTAGCTATTTTACAAATCTCGGAAAAGAACTCCCATAGGAATTCCGATATATAAGAAAGTCATAATAATTATAAAAGTTTGTGAGGGAATGTGTGTAATTTATCGATGTTGATGGCTTGTTGATTCTTTAAAGGATAAAGATAACAGGTATAGCTTTTTCTATCCTGGAATATCGAGGTTCCAGCTACACTGTTTTTAGGCTCTGATGATAAAGACAGGGTCAGTAAAATTTACTAATTTTCAAGATATGTTTATCTGGTGGTCGACTTTTGATTATTTTTGACAAATTTCAGGGTGGAAATTAGAAAAATGTTCCATTTTTTGTCTACGGTAACTTGGTCTAATGTCGACACACCTCCTCTAATTCCGACACCCTTTTTATCAACTGAAATTGATAGAAAGATTGAAACTGTTTTTCTTTGTTTAGTGCTCCAGAGAGGAATAATCATTTTTCAATCAGTGATATTCATATTATTCCTGTCTCTAAAGAAGGGTGTCAAAATTAGACGAGGGATGTTGATATTAGACCAACTTACAGTACTTTTTTCAAGATATGTTTATCTGGTGGTCGACTTTTGATTATTTTGGCCACTTTTCAGGGTGAAAATAAGAAAATTATTTGATTTTTTTTCTGAATTAGGGTGGATTTTTCAAACTCCAGCGGCACGTCCCCGTTGGCTCAAGGTCAGCCCTCCCCGGGCCTGCATTCTTTATAGAATTACTTTAGGCGTACAAACTTTCGCGAGGATAAAAAATTGCAAAAAATTGCAAAAAATCACGAAATTCACGACATTTTCTTTCGCAAATTTAATGAAAAAATATTTTTCGCGACCATAAACTTTCGCAAATCAAACGTAAAATTGAGAATTTTCACATGAAAAAATGGCTTACAGGGACAAATATTTCTTGGAATGGCTTGAAACATATTGTCCTTTGACTTATAGTCTTTTAGCAGGCTAAAAATTACATTTTATTCAAAGTTTGAAGTTTTACAGATTTTCTATTTTGTCAAGAATTTTTCGCGAATAAACTTTCGCGAATGGCCCTTCCTAGAATTTTTAAAGACATTTCGCAAAAAGGGCTAAAATTTACGAAAATCGCGAAAGTTTCTGCTCGCGAAAGTTTGTACACCTAAAAAGTACCCTCAAAGTCACGAAAAAACCTCCTTCTCTTCTTGCTTTTGGACCCAAAACTCAATAGACCTTTTTTCAAAGAGACCACCCTGTTGAATAATTATGTAGTCCAGCAGAAAAACAATGATACAGCCATGCATAATTACTGTATCATGCATACAGGTATATGTACCACAAAACCCACAGGTACCTCAAAACCAACAATTTCATTTCAGGAGTTCTAGAAAAATCTAAAATGTTTTTATTAGCATAACTTTTTAAGATTGTGTTGGCATAATAGTTTCTTTATTATTTAAAACAAAATTGAGCATTATTTGGTTGGGTAAAAGTTTTTTATCAAGATTTAACGCTAGAAATCTAACTTCAAAATTTTTGATTTTTTTCAAAAAATGGTCAGACAAGTCACTTGATATTGACTAACCTATCAATCTTTCGTTTTCTATTACCTCTAGGCATAACACAAATATAGGAAAAAAGTCCTAAGTGCTCTAAGCAATGTGTTTATTTTAATTGCTCTCAAAAAACTCCCTTTTAAATTGTGGGTTTTGAGGTACAAATGAGAAAAATTGCGAGTTTTAGAATTTTTTGATGTTGAACACAAAAATATTTATCTATTTCTCAAACATACTTCTAGAGTACAATTTTGTGAAACATTTTCAAGAAAAACTATGCAAAAATACAACAATAATGTTTAGCATATATAACTCAAAAGCTTAAAAAAGTATGGATATTACATCATATTTACTAAAGCTTTACTTTGTTAAACATATTTTCAATTAAATCATAGTCTGGAATGTTTATTTTTTTCCCTCGAATGGGAATGACCTTTAATGGCCCAGTTATGATGTCATGAACTGGGAAAATGCTTATATCTGGTAGATGGTCTGGTGTGTCTTCAAGAACAGTGCCACTCCCAACTTTGGGCTTTAGACAGTGCAATTGAATTGAGTCAACAGCGCCATCTTCACCTTTTAAGAATCTCTTTAACAAACGACCAATATACATCCTTTTTGTTTTCTTGGTGGTGTAGATAGCAGCATACCATCTACCAGTGACTTCAGTCTCTTTGGCGGTGCCAGCCCTTTCCAGCAATTCTTCAGTTTTTGGATGTCGCTTTCATCATCAATTTCATCTTCGGACATTTCACTTTCTTCAGATTCAAATTCCTCACCTTCCTCATCTGATGACGAATCCTCCTCAAACAATTGAATGTTGTTTAGCTGGTAATATCATCAGTGGTTTGGTTCCATTAACTTTACAGCTTGCTTTGCTGCAAACTGAACGATAATGCAATAGTGCAATACTGGGCACTGCTTTAATCCTAAAGCCAAGCATTTTTGTTGCAAACAGGTACATTGAGTTTTGCATTTGATGAATGCTTCTCTGATCTCCTCTCTCTTCTTTGCTTCTTTTTTTTCAGTTTCCTCTTTCAGTTTCTCATCCCTGATTTCTTTGACCTTGGTTGCTACATCTTTAGCCCTCGTTGAGCCGTGAACCTGAGTCACCTTGTAGTTGTGGTTGCTTTCTTTTCATCATGTGGCTTAACCTTTTTTATTGTCAGAAGGTCAGAAATTTCCTCCAGGGACTGAGCCTGGTCTAATTTAGCCTTCCAATAATCACGAGAACCTTTTCTTTTGTCAGAAGGAGACATGATGAGTCTGGAGTTGATGTAGATGTTGATGGAGGGATTTCTTCTTGTATACATGCTGCTGCTCTGTCAAACCTATCTTGCTGCATGAAGTTTACACTCAATCCACTTGATGTTATTCCAACCCGCTTGGCACATGAAACTAATGTATCTTTATCTGCCCATTTAGGCCAAATCTCTCCCAAGTCATAAAAGCCTCACGATTTATGTTCTGCATGGGATTAAAAAGGGATTCTTTAGCTTTTCGGTATTCATGGTGGAGATTGCACTGTAATTTCAACAACTTCAAATGCTTTGTAAAAGTCTTTTTTTCATAGTAAATAATAGTTTCATTTGCTTCAATTAATGCCTAAATCAGTTTGATTTGCTATCCAGACAATGTAAAAAAGTTTCTATCATTTGCAAAAAATAACTATGTGTGGATGTTTTGTAACTTTCACGAGTGCTAACAACAGTCAATGCAGTTTCCATAATCATTTCAACACAATTAGGAAAACATGTAAGCCTTAATTTTTACATACAAAATACCTATATGAAATACAAAATCAATTGTCAAAAAGTTTCAGGTAGAAATATAACAAGGGGAGAAATAATTTGCAAAACTCCCTTGTGGGTTTTGAGGTACATCTATTGTGGGTTCTGTGGTGTAATAGGTAATTCTATTGAGACTAACTTATCAACTTATGAATAGTTCTAAAACAAACTTACCTAGATGTACAGGTGCAAAATTTTACCTTGATTGACCCAGTGGACTTAAAGATATCATCAATAATAAAAATGTGGGTTTTGAGGTACGTATTCAAAAAAAGTGAAAATTTTAAAAAGCAATGACATAAAAACAATCTAACATATGACATTGAAAAATATCAGGAAGAACTCTTTTCATGTGACTCCTCGCACCATCAAACAAGTTTCTTGATAAAGGCAGCCCAAAAAATAATTATTTAGATCAGAAATTTAGTGTGGGTTTTGCGGTACGTATACCTGTATTGTAATAATTAATGCATGGTTGTATCATTGTTCTTCTGCTGGACTACATAATTATTCAACAGGGTGGCCTCTTTGAAAAAAGGTCTATTGGTCTATTTGGTGCTTGATTCGCTGGTACTGGCTGGTACCTTGTCCTGAATTCAGAATTTGAAACTTGGCGACTATGGCAGGGTCAAAAAGGACTGGTAGAAAAATGGGAGAGGGTGTTTTAAGAGGAGAGCACAGCTGCCAAGATTTCCCCCTCTCAAACTCTCAAACAGTTAAACTTATCATCAGTCAGTTACATCAAAATGCCTCGAAAATGTCAATATGAAAATTGCGTAATCAGAGAACGTATGTCTCGCTCATTATAAAAAAGCCGAGACAAACTTTCAATAATTGGATTGTAACATCGAGTTAAGTCTCTTTTGTTAAGTCACCAGGGGGTAAATAAAACAGACCTTGATACATTTATCGTTCGTTTCAACTTGACGATTCGTTTAAAACTCAGCCTCCTAAATATTTGGGGTAGGTAAAATATGTACAAAGAAATTCATACTTTTCCAACCGGCCAATCTTTAAAAAAGTAGCGAACAATAAAATGTAATTACCCTTTCCAAATAAACCTCTTCGGTGGCGAGCATAGTCTACTCTGACGTAATTGTAAAATTTATGTAATGGGAGTTTGACATAGTAATGTAATGTTGTTTGGGGAATTATGACCCCCTATGAAGTTCTCTAGGATTCCGATTGCATTTATTCAGGTTGATTTTTTATGACTTCTAATGGTACTTTTTCTAACGAGTTTGATACTCTGTTCTCACACTTATGTCTTTTTTTTTTCGCGTCCTTTTCCGTGATTACTTTTATTTATATTTTTAAAGACAGATAAGAAGGCATATTGATGTAACTGTCAGTGTTGCTATTTTATTTGTGTTTGTAGTATAAGCACTACACTGCACACACTACATAAAAAAGGACAAAGCATTGGAGAAAAACTGAGCAACTGATTTACTTATTCATGAAACATATAAAGTCAAAAAATACTTGCAAAATGACAAGAGAAGTGTTGTAAAATTGAAATTTCTTCGTAGATTCCAAAGCTTTGGCTCTTCCCACTTAGACATTAGAGTTTCGGATTCGGATCTGCTCCGTAGTCCATTAACAAAAAAACAACCTTGAACAAGGTTTTTTTAGGGAGACAAATACAAGATTTTATAGGTTATTATATTATGTAAATTTACGCAATTTTATACCATGTAATGCCTTTAGGTGTAAATATATCTCAAGTTTTTAATGCAATATCGATAACCTTTTTAAGTGTGAATCAAAGTTGCATTTTGCTCATTTTACTGTTGAATCTTGAAATCTGACCCCCTGTTTTGAAAATCAATATAAAACCGGTAGAAAGAAACGCCGGTAGCACCCGCCAGCATTTGCATGGGTGTTGTTTTCCCAGGGTGGGAGGGGGTGGGTCGTGTAACAGGAAGAACTTCATAGATAAAACTACTCAAAGAAATTTTCATAAAATAAAAGTAAAAATATTTCTTATATTCATTATTTTGTGTCACTATTAATATTATGATAATCGTTTATTCATTTTTTCTTTAGTTCTGTAATAATTTTTCAGTTTCTTCTAGGTTCCCCATTGTATTAGAGAAATCTATTTTTTTTTTGTAAGGGGTTATCCTGCTGTGTTGCAGCGAAAATATATTCAATTCAATTCAATTCAATTCAAGTTACAGACGCCCCCACCTCTTCAGGGCGTGCTAGCTTTATTAGAAAAAATTTGATTTTGCTCCTTGCTGTTTTGTTAGAAAACTTCGAGATGCTTCGAGAGAGTTGACACAATATGTTTCAAACTCAGAGTTTCATGGTGCCACTGACAGCACTAAGGTTCAAAATCTGACCATGTACCACTGCACGAAATAAGGAGTTTACGCAGTTCCGTTTACCTCAGTAAACCCGTGCGCAAACCTTTGTAAACATAATGTTTACAACGGGTTTACACTCTGCGTAAATACGAGGTTTCAGTTCTGTTGTAAATGTCTAAAAGTGAACTCCCTGCATTGCGTAAATTGGATGTTTACAAACGAGTAAATATGAAGTTTCTGCATTTGTAAATCTAAATGCGATCTTTACAAACAGTTGTAAATTTGGAGTTTACTGACTTGTAAATACGAGGTTTACAATGTAAAAATTATTTTTCTGTCAGTGCGCATATGTGATATTTACAGTGCAGTAATTTGAGTTTTACGCATCCTTTAAAACAGGTGAAACTATATTCGCGCATCTCAGTGGACACGAGATGATCTCGGAAGACCTCCCACAAGACGCCTGGCCAGTCGTCTCGAAGACTTCTGACAGACGTACTGAAATGAAAGACCTATCAGACGTCCCTGAGATGTCTTTCTGGGTGTCTGTTTGACGGATATTTGAGGTCGAAATGACGTTGAGTCTAGTCGATTAGACGTTCTGTTTTATTTATTCAAATGACTTAGTTTAAACTATTAAAAATTACAAAAATATATTTCAAGGTCTTACAACCCAAAATTATCTCAGTTACTAATGAAAATTGTGTACCAAAGTTTTTTTTGGTTAAAGGTGGGAGTCACATGAAGCTTTGAGATTTGGTGAAAAAATTATCGATTTCGGGATTTTGCGCGTTTAATGACCCTTTACCCTTTCTGAATACACCCTGAAAATTTTAAGGCCGTAGCATTTATATTTCTTGAGATATAAGGTTTTTTCTAGACCCTGATCTAAAGTATTTTCCTTAGCAACGAAAAGTCATACCCGTTGCTAGGGCCCGATTTCTTTATGGCTGATCTAAACATAGGATCATGACATACCAAACGAAAGATCTTTTTACGCCCTTTTCGGGCGTCTAAGTCAATACCGCCTTTTTTTCGCGAGATTTCCTAATATCAAAGATGGTAACCAAAGAAGTGATATTTTTAAAAACATACAAATTTTGGAGGCTGTCCTGCCAGTCAGCAGTGTTTTTGACTGTGAAAGCTGCTTTAATTGGGAAATGTTGGATTGACTGATGACATTTTTTACTCTTTAATGGCATTCTTCTCAACTAGGAAAGCTTGAGTTAGATGAAACCAAAGACTTGATTCTCAAACTCAACGTTTCCGATATGAACTTAGTTTGACGACGACACCTACCGAAAAACTTTGAAGGACAAAGAGACGAAAGGCATATTCAATGATGTATCTATTTAAAGGTCCAAGTGTTTAGGGAATTGAAAGCCTGGAGGCTGGTTTAACAATTGTGTGTGATGAATTATTAAAGCTAAAGGTCTGCGACACTCCCTTCGCGCCCCTCTGCTCTGGCTGGATTATATTTACATTCAGGAGAAATCGTGCACGGCTAGATGTCCAAGTGGATTCTTGTATCACAACAGATCAACTTTAAATTAACTATTATGACTGATAGAATCAGTGAGGAAAATATACTAGGATGATCTATTACATTGAAAATATGGTATTTGTTGTGAAAACACACTAAATTGACTTAAATCAATGTTGACGTGGAGTTTGGCGCAAAATTTTAAGGATTGGCGCACATCACGTGAAAGTGATAATTTGGAATTTCTGGACTATTTTGATATTTGAAAGCCTTTTCTAAAGTATATAAAGTAGAACTTTATTCCATTTTTGTCAAACAGAGAAAGAATTTTGTAAAACGGTCGATTTATTACAGAGAAATAGAGATATATATCTACTTCTGACTTTACGGACCGTTTTCTCAAAATAGGTTTCAGGGGGTTTTCGCACACCTTGGCAACGTTTTCTCAGGATTGGAAAGAGTTATGATCATGAAATTTTCAGGAGTTGCTCCATTTATGGCTTGCTATGGAATGAATGGATTAGATTTTTGAAAAAATCTAGAAAAATCAATTTTCAACTTTAAAACTCAAATTTTCCATTTTTTAGGTTCCAGACCCCCTGGAATGAAATTTTGAAAAAATCATCCATTCATTCCACAGCTTATCCAAATACTAGCAACCTCCAAAAAAAATTTTTGGAATAGCTTTTATAGATTTTTCTGAAACGCTTCCAAAGTATTTTGATAGTGTATTACCCCCTGGCTGATATTACCCCCGTCTTGGCTATTTTTAGAATTTTTTTTTAATTTTTCACATTGTCTATTGTTATATTACATTTCTGGAAAGTTTCATTTAGAAATCTTTTCTGCTTCAAAAGTTATGATGAAAAATGTAAAATTTCAATTTTCTCCATTCTTCATGTGACTCCCACCTTAAGTTTGACTAAGTTTTTTAATGTTCCAATAGTTTATTGAAAGTTTTTTACTACAGTATTGTACATGTTTTCTACCAGTTGAAAATGACAGGTCACAACAGCAAAGTGTTCAACCAATTGATTTCCAATGCAGTATTTCAACCACCTTGATAACAGTTTTCGAATAATCAAAAAATAAGTCAATTCATAGAATTCATCCATTCGCAAATAAGCTTGAAAATTCATTTGATCTTTTACTTTTGTCTTATTTCTCATTGAAAATCAATCCAACATCATGTTTCGAAGGCTTCGAAGACCGCTTCCTTGAAGGTTTGCTTTTGTGATTCCAGGCATTGTGATTTTCCTTGAAGTTATTATGATGATACAAGATTATATTCTGTTTTGTAATTCATTTCAACTCCATCAATTTTTATCTAAAAAAAGAAAATACATAAGAATATTAAAAAAGATACAAAAAATCAAAATCAGTTTTCTACGAAAAGTTCTAGCAGCACACACTTCTTCAAACACAAAAACAAAAATCTCACAAAATTTGATAAGTTTTTCAGAGAGAGAGAGAAGAGAAAGCTTTTATTCAAATTCTTCATTTTGATTGGTTAAAAAGTTAAAAAAAGTTAACAGCATGAAATTCCGAAGATTCCAGAGCCTTTTTAAAAATAATTTTGATGGACATTTTTATATTAAAAATCTTCTTTTTTGATTATACAAGCGATTTCATAGATATCAAATTGAAATAACTTATGTACCTTTAAATGTTGATGCATACTTTTCACACCCCGTTGGCTTCGTCACTTCCTTTGTTTACTAGGAACAGCTACACAATCTTTTATGTTGAACTTTTTCACGAGTGGGTGTTTTTCACACATTTCATAATAGCGCGCGTCTTTTTAACATCATTAATATACAAAACAAAAGCAAATTATGCCGCAATGAAGGTGTTATTGCGAAAGTTTAGTTTTACAGTCCTGCGTAAAACTCGTTACTCTTTTTAACAAAATATAGATTGCGCAGAAGTGATATTTCTGCATGCGTAAACTTCACATCAAGTTTACACTTGCGCAGAGAAGATATTTCTGCATGCGTAAACTTCGCATCAAGTTTACGCTTGCGCAGAGAAGATATTTCTGCATGCGTAAACTTCACATCAAGTTTACGCTTGCGCAGAGAAGATATTTCTGCATGCATAAACTTCATAGAAGGTTTACGCTGCGTAAACCTTTAGTAAATATCAACTTTACAACAATGATAAAATGCGTAAACGTCTTATTTCATGCAGTGTACGTTTTTGGTTACTAAGAGGAAGTGTTACTATAATGTCAGAAAATTTCGCAAGTCAATTTTGAGTATTTTATGGGAATTTAACTTCGCTAATTGGGCTAATTTCTCTTAATGTAATATTTCACGGGATTTAATTTCGCGAATTTTTTTTTATGATGATATAATAAAGAATTGTTTTGGTTTTTCTTATAAAGTGGACATTGAAAGATTATATATATGATTGCCAAAGCTCCTTGCTATAAAAACTCAGAAAAAGAGAGTATTTGAACATTTTTGATAAGTGAACAAAAACAAAAACAATTCGCGAATTTGAGTACCTTTGATCTTTTTTCACGGGAATTTGATTGTGAAATTCTGGCCGCGAAAATTTTTGACATTAAAGTAACAGGATCAGGTTGACATTACAGGGCCCATGGGCACCAAGCCTATCAGTGAGAGTGACTGATACGCTTGGCGCCCAAAGTTAAATTTACAGACCGAAAGTAGACCCCGCCTAATTCTCCACCCAGTTTCACTGATACGCTTCGCATCCAAAACGCGTTAGAACCTAGACCCTTCACTGATACGCTTTGCACCCAAAACATCTTAGAACCACACCCTTCCACTGATACGCTTCGCACCCAAAACGCGTTAGAACCTAGACCCTTCCACTGATACGCTTCGCACCCAAAACGCGTTAGAACCTAGACCCTTCACTGATACGCTTCGCACCCAAAACATCTTAGAACCACACCCTTCCACTGATACGCTTCGCACCCAAAACGCGTTAGAACCTAGACCCTTCACTGATACGCTTCGCACCCAAAACATCTTAGAACCACACCCTTCCACTGATACGCTTCGCACCCAAAACGCGTTAGAACCTAGACCCTTCACTGATACGCTTCGCACCCAAAACATCTTAGAACCACACCCTTCCACTGATACGCTTCGCACCCAAAACGCGTTAGAACCTAGACCCTTCCACTGATACGCTTCGCACCCAAAACGCGTTAGAACCTAGACCCTTCACTGATACGCTTCGCACCCAAAACATCTTAGAACCACACCCTTCCACTGATACGCTTCGCACCCAAAACGCGTTAGAACCTAGACCCTTCACTGATACGCTTCGCACCCAAAACATCTTAGAACCACACCCTTCCACTGATACGCTTCGCACCCAAAACGCGTTAGAACCTAGACCCTTCACTGATACGCTTCGCACCCAAAACATCTTAGAACCACACCCTTCCACTGATACGCTTCGCACCCAAAACATCTTAGAACCACACCCTTCCACTGATACGCTTCGCACCCAAAACGCGTTAGAACCTAGACCCTTCACTGATACGCTTCGCACCCAAAACATCTTAGAACCACACCCTTCCACTGATACGCTTCGCACCCAAAAAACGCGTTAGAACCTAGACCCTTCCACTGATACGCTTCGCACCCAAAACGCGTTAGAACCTAGACCCTTCCACTGATACGCTTCGCACCCAAAACATCTTAGAACCACACCCTTCCACTGATACGCTTCGCACCCAAAACGCGTTAGAACCTAGACCCTTCACTGATACGCTTCGCACCCAAAAATTTTAGAACCACCCTTCACTGATACGCTTCGCACCCAAAACATCTTAGAACCACACCCTTCCACTGATACGCTTCGCACCCAAAACGCGTTAGAACCTAGACCCTTCCACTGATACGCTTCGCACCCAAAACGCGTTAGAACCTAGACCCTTCACTGATACGCTTCGCACCCAAAACATCTTAGAACCACACCCTTCCACTGATACGCTTCGCACCCAAAACGCGTTAGAACCTAGACCCTTCACTGATACGCTTCGCACCCAAAACATCTTAGAACCACACCCTTCCACTGATACGCTTCGCACCCAAAACGCGTTAGAACCTAGACCCTTCACTGATACGCTTCACATCCAAAACGCCTTAAAACCACACCCTTCCACTGATACGTCTCGCACCCAAAACGCAATAGAACCACACCCTTCCACTGAGTGTATCGCCTAGCGAGGGAAAAGAAAACTTTTCGATGTGAAGGTTCTAATTATTTCTCTCAAAGTTCAGTGTGTAGAGGACCATCAAATAAAACCTGGAATATGGATAGTATCAATACAGACTAATTATATATCCAAGGGGAGGAAAGCGAGATAGGAGCTTTTTTCTTGGGGGAATTGACAAGATCAACTAACTGCAATCAGAACAGATATCAAGTCGCAATGAAGATAGAGAAGACAAATTCTAAAATCAAAGTAACTAGAGTTACTTTGATCAAAATCAAAATGAAGATCGACATTGCCGCAGACGTTTGAGTTGTTGGAGAAAAAAAACATCTACCTTTATTCAGAATCCAGCTGAAAGATTTGAGTAATCATGATCGAAAGTTAGTTGGACCATATGGTTGGACCAGATAAGCATAGATTTAAATGACACGGGTGTTTTGTTACGAGCCTGAGTTGGGCAAAAGTCAACGTTTGAAGTGATATACGTCTGTGACCAAGTACCCACTCCACTACTTGGACAACCAGGAATTGAAGCTTTTTTACAATCATATCAGGAATCCACTTGGTGGAAGACCAAAAGTAGATCAAAAGTAAAATTATAAATAGTGAGAATGACTTTGTAAAACATTTTAAAGAGATTTTGGGAGTCTAGGGCAAGTGAAAGGAGGGCTATTTCACATTGATGTCGACGAATCAGCCACACCATTCCACATTATCTTCACCGAGAAAAGTTCAAATTCCGTTACTGGAACCATTGCGAATGGAGATTGATCGCATGCTGCATCCAATAGTAGAAGAAATCATGATCATGATAGCAGATTGAGAAAAGTTTTAGGACGAATGAAGGACAACAGAGTTACATTAAATGCTGACAAATGTGAATTTAACAAGGACAGAGTAGAGTCTTTGGAATTTGCTATATTATCAGAAGGATAAAGCCACTAAACGAACGTGTAGAATCAATAAACGTTTCCCCTAACCCACAAAATGTTACAGAGCTTAAACGCTTCCTAGGAATGGCACAACAACTATCTCGTTTTTGTCCAAGATTGTCTAAATCAGCTGAACCACTTCAAGGATTGCTTAGTGACTGAAGATCACACAAAAACGTTTAATGGAGGTTAAAAACAGTGTTATGGGAAGTCTTGGGGACAGATGGGAATCTAATCAACGGAATAAGTGTAATACTATACCAGAAACATAAATACGATTGGAAGTCTGTTGATTGTGCTTCAAGATTTTTATCCAGAAGTGAGAAAAACTACTGTCCCATAGGGTGAGAGAATTTAGCTGCTACTTGGGGAATGACGAGAATAAACTTATATTTACAATTTATTTATTTACATTAATATATTTCCCAGCTCTACCGACCTATATGAAACAATCATGCTTAACATTTTACAATTTATGGAGATCTTTTTCCCATTCTGTGAGCAATTTTTTTTTGAAGTTGGCGACAGATGTTGCAGCTACAACATCATCTCCAAGACCATTCCATATGTCAATACTTCTGTAGAATAACGAATTTGTTTGATACCCTCTGACACCATCATTTGCAAAGTTTCTTTGTTGTTCGTAATCGTGCTGACGTTTCGGGCGTTTGCGAAGGACAAAATTTTGACAGGCCAATGATTTATCATAAACGTGAAGATGTTTATATACTTCAACCATATTGCCAATTTTACGTCTGATTTTCAGTATCGGAAGGTTAATCTTAAGGAGACCGTATTCGTAAGATTTGTTCTTGTACCCGCTAACCAGTCTCGTGGTCCTTTGCTGAACACTCTCGATGGCATCGATGTGTTTGATGAGTCGTGGAGACCAAACGGTTTGAGCATACTCAAGACGAGGTCGGACGAACGCTATAAAAAGAGTGCGGAGCATTTCTGGTGAAAGAAAGTCAAAACTTCTGCTGATCAGACCAACGATTGAGTTAGCTTTCTTGATTTTACCAAAGATGTGTTCTTCAAAATTCAGTTCCCCGACGATAATCACTCTGAGATCTTTTTCTTGATCCACGTGCTCCAGGATTAACCCGTCTATGTTGTATGGATGGGCATGTTTGATGTTCCAAAATTTTCCCAGTGTTAGCACGTGGCATTTATCTGGGTGGAATCTGAGTGGCTAGTCCTTTGACCATCTTTCCATTGCGTCGGTATCATGTTGCAAGCGAATGGCATCTTCAGCACTATTTATCTCCTCAACAAGCTTAGTGTCGTCTGCAAAGAGGTACATATCAGAGCTTGTAACCTCAGGTAGATCGTTGATATATAACACAAAAATTAATGGACCAAGAACACTTCCCTGTGGGACACCGCCGAGTACTTTACCTTCCTTGGATAGTTTACCATTTACCTTGACATACTGATATCGATCCGACAGAAAGGATTTGATCCAGTCTAACATGTATCCTTTGATACCGTATGCGTCGAGTTTCTTGAGTAATCTGCGGTGTGGAACTGTATCGAAGGCCTTGGCAAAGTCGAAATAGATAACATCCTAACGTCCTACAAGGACTACAATATTTCAATTTAGAAAGCGACCATAAGCCCCTCATTCCTATTTTGAACACTAAACTTATTTCTGAACTATCACCCAGGATTCAAAGAATGAGAATGTTGAAATTTAATTTTACAGTATCATACGTACTAGGCAAAGACCTTTATAGATGCAGATGCGTTCTCGCGAGCACCATGCTCACAACCATCAGAAAGTGATATTATTAACGTTATAACTACCTTACCAGCCTCCAACGAAATGCTTACTAAAATGTCCAAAGAAACTAAACCAGAAAAACTATTAGAAGAAGTTCAATATCACATTCATAATGGCTGGCTAATAAATCGCAACCAGTGTTCACCATACTGAGAGCATAGAACTAATTTGACAATATTGAACCTTGAACAATTTGTTGATGCTTAGAGATAGAATAGTTATACCGAAAAAACTGCAACTGGAAACTCTGACTAGAATACACGCTGGACACAACGGGATAGAAAAGTGCGAGCAAAAACGACGATCAAGACAGAGTGTTTTTTGGCCCAGCATGGTTAGGGACGTTAAATCAATCGTGAAACAATGTAGAACTTGTGCAAGATTACTGTCATCAAAGCCAAAGAGTCCATCATTGCATCAAGGCATACCGGATAGAGCACGGTAACAAGTGGGTAGCGATATATTCTATTTTGGAGGAGAGAACTATTTAATTGTTGCGAATTACTATTCATTGTGGCCGAGGTTTACGTCTTATCTTCCGCAACATCTGACTTGGTTAGTAGAATCCATGATAAAGAGTGTCAAAAGAACGAAAAAGTGTATTAGATCCAACCAAGACATTCTAATGGGGCTACTTATCCTTAGAAACTCGCCCTTACAGTGTAGACTATCACCAAAACAACTTCTTATGGGTCGACAGTTGACAGACAACTTACCCAAAATTCATGAGCCCAGACTGAGATGCATCAGAGGAATCTTAACAAAGATTATCCGAGAAAAGTTACCATACTATATGAAATTACAAATTACAAAACTAAAACCTTTTGTTACAGGTAGTAAAGTGGCAATACAAGACGCTAAAATAAAACAATGGTCAGCAAAAGGAACGGTCCTAGATTGAGTGGCCCCAAGATCATACACGATAAACGTTAACGGCAAAATATTGAGAAAATAAATCAACTGAGAAAGGTTTACAATCATCAGGCCAACACCTAGTCACCTACCTAGAGAAAGGGCCCCCCTTGCCCCTAGCTCCCCACCAGGGCCCCTCAAACCCCAATCCCAAGGAAAATGAGCTTTCAGAAGGTTCTGCATCAGACACTATTTAGTATGATTTAACAGACTCTGGCCGTGAGTCAGACGGAACAGTACCTTACAATATGGAGATGAGTGGTTTTAAACAGGAAAGCGTAAAAGACAGTGATGAGATGAGATACACAACTAGAAGTAGACGCGAGGTTCTTAAGCAAAAACAGTTTGAAACATGATGTGAACGTTTAAACTATTGATGGTATTATTCATTGTATTAAGAGAGATGTTAGGATCTAGTCTATAATATAGTCGGTACCGTAAGGTCGGCTTTGTATCTTATAGTCAGGGCCGGTACTTTAGGATGTTTATCTTAGAATCAAACAACAGCAATAAATACTTTTATTAAAGCTAGTTTACTCAAAATAGCAAAACCGGGGGTTTTTGATCTTGTGGCGGAAATATTTCGGGATTGGATGGTCCGATTGACTTGAAGTTATCAACACAGCTTCCCCTCATAGAAAGGTCTGATCTGAGTGATACAGATTTTTCAAAAAATGTTGTTGATTTTATAATTGAAAAAAAAAAGATTTTTAAAAAGGTTTTTACACTCAGATTTTATTATTTTTAAAAATGTTTTTCACTCAGATCATAGAAGGTCACTAGGGTAACATAACTGCCGAATATCAAAAGCTAATTATTTCTGGTTGGTGCTGAGATTTTCTGAGGTTTGTTAAGGAATGTCAAAAACCTTATCAGGTGCGATGCCCACCAGTTTCCATCGTTTTTAGAAAGTCATGTACATCTGAGAAGAAGCGTTTTGACGAGAGGATTTCAAGAAGTGTTGTGCCAAAAACTCAAAATAATCCTAATTCGAGATATCGGCAAAACAATGATATTTAAGTTACAAAATTCGTCCAAAAACAAAATCGTTCACGAACACGTTCAAACAGACGGCTTCAATAACGTCGTTAACGAAAAACGTCGATGATTTCGTTTATGTTAATGCGATTCACGCAAAATTTTGACTGGTGATGCAGATAACCATTCTAACATTCTAAAGGTGTTTTTCGATAGTGGCGTTATTGAAACCACTATTTTGACGTGTTTTTTTGACGGAAATTTGTCCCAGCAGGGAGCCTAGAGCGACCAAGGATAGCATTCATAGCTTTACGTATAAGGAAGTTGGGCAAACATCTCCTAATTTTGCGCGCGTTTTTCAGTATTCTAGTTCCGCTTAAATGGTGTCCCAGTAGCATTCTTATCTTGACGTCATCTCGTTTTATCATCATCAAAAAGAATTTTCCTGAGCTAATTGATCTGATTACCCATTTTGAAAGCTCAGTTTGTCTTTTTCTTATCCCTAATGAATCTAGGAAATTTCCTTTTTTATACAACAAGTAGTTATTAAGCGCTCCGCGTAGGTTAAAAAAATCACCCAACACAAAGTGTTTGAGTAGTTATGCTACCATGGACTTATTATAGAGACTCTGGATAAACATCGAATGAAACGGTGGAGAGCCAAGTATTGTCTTTCTATTGTTTCAGAAAACAATCGATGTACTGGATTTGTCTGCAAAGGACAAATGTCATGGCGGCTCGAAGGACTCTGATTTTGAAAAATAATTAATACTCTTATTTCTTAAATGGTCTCTAACTTTTTCTATTCATACTTTTGCTAGCAAAAAGTTTAAAAATAAATGCTAGAATACCAAGCAGATACATTTATGAAATCTGGTGTGAGAAAAAAATCATAGGACGAGTAAAATCAAATCAAATGCTTATAAAGACACGAAATTTTAAATTGGGAATAACTTTCCAATATTTCTCCGAGAAGAGCTGAAATTGACAAACATTAGGCGTGAGTCCCATAGCTCCACTGTGGTATGAAAATCTTTTGGTGGCACGTGGTGGCACGGTGGATTTTTTGAGGTTGAAGTTTAAAAAATTCTGGTGTCAATTTCTTATAAATAGCATGTTTTTGCATCTTTCTCGAATTTTAAAACGTCATAACGACGTATAAATAGCAATTAATTAGATGAGTTTGAGTCTCGCAGGAAAGCTTAAAGTCTCATTTGGGAATTGGATAAGTGTATTTTGATGAGAAGTGCAGTGAAAATGCTATGAAATATCATTTTAATGGCTGAAGGAGGGTGAACAATAATGTCATTACTGCATAGAAGGCTTGAACATGAGATACCAGTAAAAATCAGTCAGTTGTTAATCCAGTGTCAATAATAATTCCATGATGCTACTAAACAACCGTGTACATTAGTAAAATAACATATGAAAGCAGTATCCTTAGCATAGGCGTAACGAGATACCCTGCAAAATTCACGGATGAGAGCGGTTTTTACGACACTGTAATTATTGTCTTTGTTTTATCAAAAGATAATGAATATGTCATAAGCATGTGCACTCCCTGATGAATTTTGCAGGGTATCTAGCTTCGCCTATGCTTAGATATACGGTTTTTTATAAAACACCAATAAGTTATGGCTCTGGCTGGGCTGTTCTGAATTTTATGAGTTTTTCAGACTTAAATGTCCTTGTCCTATTTATTAAAATGGAAATCTGTGCTTCTCAGCAAATCTGAGGAAACTTGTTCTTAGGTTTTGGCCAAATTTCAGCCTTGTATTTTTATAGAATTGTTCTTATAAAAAGGCTTTACTTTTGAAACCATAACTGTAAATCACTCCCTTGACACATTTGTTAGCATTTGTAGCGCTAATACCGATGGTCTGGGCACTATTGTGATAGGGTACATCAGAGAAAAGTGAAGGGGTACGGTTCTATTCCGTATTCGTTGAAACACCGAAAAATGAGAACGTCAGGGCTCTATTTCATTTTCGGTGCAAAAAATTATTTCTCAGAAGGCAGATCTTGGTTCGATATTTTATTTTGAGTGTTAAGCGTACCAGTGGAAGAGTGTGGGTTGAAGGCGTTTTGGGTGCGAGGCGTATCAGTGGAAGGGTGTGATTATAAGGCGTTTTGGGTGCGAAGCGTATCAGTGGAAGGGTGGTGCGAAGCGTATGTGAAGGGTCTAGGTTCTAACGCGTTTTGGGTGCGAAGCGTATCAGTGGAAGGGTGTGGTTATATGGTGTTTTGGTTGCGAAGCGTATCAGTGAAGGGTCTAGGTTTTAACGCGTTTTGGGTGCGAAGCGTATCAGTGGAAGGGTGTGGTTCTATGGTGTTTTGGGTGCGAAGCGTATCAGTGAAGGGTCTAGGTTCTAACGCGTTTTGGGTGCGAAGCGTATCAGTGGAAGGGTTTGGGGTTCTATGGTGTTTTTGGGTGCGAAGCGTATCAGTGAAAGGTCTAGGTTCTAACGCGTTTTGGGTACGAAGCGTATCAGTGGAAGGGTGTGGTTATATGGCGTTTTGGGTGCGAAGCGTATCAGTGGAAGGGTGTGGTTCTATGGTGTTTTGAGCGCGAAGCGTATCAGTGAAGGGTCTAGGCTCTATCGCGTTTTGGGTGCGAAGCATATCAGTGGAAGGGTGTGGTTCTATGGTGTTTTGGGTGCGAAGCGTATCAGTGAAGGGTCTAGGTTCTAACGCGTTTTGGGTGCGAAGCGTATCAGTGGAAGGGTGTGGTTCTATGGTGTTTTGGGTGCGAAGCGTATCAGTGAAGGGTCTAGGTTCTAACGCGTTTTGGGTGCGAAGCGTATCAGTGGAAGGGTGTGGTTCTATGGTGTTTTGGGTGCGAAGCGTATCAGTGAAGGGTCTAGGTTTCAACGCGTTTTGGGTGCGAAGCGTATCAGTGGAAGGGTGTAGTTCTATGGTGTTTTGGGTGCGAAGCGTATCAGTGAAGGGTCTAGGTTCTAACGCGTTTTGGGTGCGAAGCGTATTAGTGGAAGGGTGTGGTTCTAAGTTGTTTTGAGTGCGAAGCGTATCAGTGAAGGGTCTAGGTTCTAACGCGTTTTGGGTGCGAAACGTATCAGTAAAACTGGGTGGAGAATTAGGCGGGGTCTACTTTTGGTCCGAAAATCAAGTACCCCCTCCCATCCCTGTACGCACGAGTACGCAAATGGTTAAACCCCCTGGTAAGTATGTACTTTTTCATTCACCCCCTCGGTTGAAGAAAATTTCTAATTCATATCGTTTGGTTCAAACCTTTATTTCATACATGAAACCCAATGTTTTTTAAGATACTTTTTCTTTTCCTTGATGCGTACAAGAAAGTGTAAAAGTCGACAAAAAACAAGCAAAAAAGGGCTATGAAAAGATTTTCTCTGCGTACATGTTTTTTTTTATAAGCAAGTGTATGCCCCTTGGTCAGGCTCGTGTATGCTTAAGTTCTCAAATCAAGCAGATGAAGAGTATATCTTCAAAGATGATATTTACAGTTACCTTATCTTCGTTACGAAAACATAAAATACTTTAGCAGGCGTACAAACTTTCGTGAGCAGAAAATTTCGTGATTTTCCCGAATTTTGGCTTTTTTTCGCGAACGTAAATGTTATTGAAAATCCTTAACATGGCAATTCGCGAAAGTTTATGCTCATGAAATATTCTCAAAAAAATTGGAAATCTATATATAAAACCTCGAAATCGTAATAAATATCAAATTTTCGGTATATTATCATCCTTTAATGCCTTTAAGGTCGAAGAGCAACCGTCTTTAGAGGTTGTAATATTTTTTCACTTTTAAGACAATTTTTTTTCGAAAATTCTCATTTTTATCCAACGATTCGCGAAAAAATATGTTCGGGAAAAACATTTTTCCTCAAATTCACGAATGTAAATGTCGCAAATTTCGCGATTTTTCGACCTCACGAAAGTCTGTACGCCTAAAAAACAGACATAGCTTTTTGTCAACCCCTTCCCCCAATATCAATGTTGATCGTCCGAAAATTCAACTCCAACATTGATTCTAGGGGAAGAGATTGCCGATGGAAAGGGGATATCGGATATCAGTTCGGACCACAATTTGTAGTTTATAAAGTAGAATTTATTAAAAATAATTTAAAATTAATTACCTTACTAAACACCGTGCACACGTTTTTGCTAGCCCTGTAGGGGCTTTTGTTGCTTCGCGTAACGGGCTTGTTCGCCAGAAAAATATTCATGTTGTTGATGTTTCTTCCGATTCTAAGCGGGCCGCCACGGTTAAAAAATGCTCGCGCGCACCGCGCACCTAATTGTTTTATCTATTTTGTTGCGACTTTTATTGATTTTTAGTTCTTACAAAGTAAACAATGGTTGGCGCATGATGTAAGCATTTTCACTTTTCTTATAAGCATCTACTTTATAAGCATCAATTCAGTAACTCTTGATAGACAGCCATATACTTTTCGGTAATTAGTTCTTACAAAGTAAACAATGGATATCAAGATGTTTTATTGTGTGCGCTAAGCGGTACACCTCCAATCCTTCAAGAAATATTTGAGACAAAGGGGAGTTCCCGGTGTAATTTTGAACGCCACAATTGATTTTTAGGCGCCTTAAACTACAGTTGGAAAGTAGAGTTTTAACTCTGAGTTTTAACATGAGACTTAAAACTTAGGAGCTTAGGATCTCAGGATTTAAAAGCTCAAATTTGCTCGAATGAGGCTTGGAATATAGCCTAGAAGCCACCAAACACCTCTAAAATCGAAACATTCAATGGAAGAAAGTGGAAGTGCTAAAATAGCAATTCTCGCCCGAACTTTAAATTCTGAAAAACGTTAAAATACACTAAAATCTCAATATATTTCGTGGGAGATTGTCGTTTCTTTTTTATCAGCCAATCAGAGAAAAGAGAACCATTTGATTTTTGCGTTGTTTTTTTTCTTGGGTGAATAAACAGGGTTTGGGTGAAAATATTTTCAATATTGTGCTGCTCGAAAGGAACGGTACAAGCGCTCAGCGAATAGAAATCTCTAGCTGTGCGCTTTTTGGATGGCGTTTACGAACAAAGGTTTATTTATAGGACCTCCACCGGGGTAGGTCCGCAACAAAAATTTTCTCATTCTGATAAATCTACAGATCAGAATCCTCATTTTAATGACGACCTGCGTTTTGGGGGCCGTATCCGTTTTAGGGGCCATATACTTTAGTATGTCTGTAGCTTAATGGAATAATCTTTTGGATCCTGAGTCTTTCTAGTCTACATAATATACAGCTCCAGGCTTTAAGGCCTTACTCTTGGTCAATAGGCACTGCTTTAGGCGCCCACTAGTGACCCTCACCGGGAATTAGCTTTTTTAATAGGATTAAACATAATAGAATCTTTTAATTTAATAAAAGAAGATTATCAATAGAAATTTCAAATAAAAGAATGCTTAAAACACAGCTAATTGGTTGTTTCATCGCGTATATGCGATGTATCCGGAAAAATTCGATATCAAAAACAAGAGCAGTGGTCATATCCTTAAGAGTAGGAGTTTTACGCTCGAAACGAAGGAAGATATGACGTAGTCTAGAGTCTTCCTATAAAGTTAAGAAAAATAATCAAAATGCGCTACCGTGCTATGGAGTCGATGAAAAAATATTGACGTAGCCTTGAAACACAATAAGAAAGTGACGTCAAATAATCATAGAAAAAATCTGACGTCAAAAAACAAGAACATTGAAAGTTAAGAATTCATTCGCGCTCAAGAACTTGAAAAAAGTAGAAGTACTTCTTCAAGTTCTTGCTTGATCTAAATTGATTGAAAATAGTGTTATTATTGATCAAGAATAAGTGAAATTTTGTGAAAAAAGTGAGCAGTTTTATCAAGAAAACTGAGTAGAAGAAAAAATGGATTATTTTGGTAATCCACCGGCTTTTAAAGAGCCTTCAATTCAACCTTGTATGAGGAAAATGGAAGCTCGACATTGTCGCTTCGGTGAAGTTGTTGATGCTCACTATGTGAGTAACTTTGTCATTTTAGTGAATTTCTTAGTTTTTCGAGCTTATTCAATAGTTTATAAGTAAGTAAGTCTGCGACCGTAGTCGGAGGCAACCCGAAGGCTCCTCTTTCTCCCTGGATTTCTCAACTCACCCTTGATCCTTCTCTTAATTGCTGAGCATCAAGCAGAGAGGCATCAAGTACTATTTTGAGAATCTTTGGTATGACCCAGCTGGGGGTTGAACCCACATCCTTGCGAACCACTGCACTACGGTCGCTAAGTAGATTTCTTAGTCTTTCCACTCATTCATTAGTTTATGAAAGTAGTTTGAGAAGCAAAAGTTAAATAATCTTTTTGAAAAAGAGTGCATAAGGAGTATTGAGCTCTTAGAAGTCTATAAAACGCAAAAGTAGTGATAGGAATTGTTTGAGAAAATGGAAAGAAAACATAAAGTAAAATAGAATATCGTACTTACCTAAAACAATCCAAAAGTTGCCTAAACAACCAAACGCGCTAAGATGACAAAAGACTCGGATAGTGCTGTGGTACAGCCACTTTGAAAAAAGACTAAACCAATTTAGAGTCTTTTTTTAGTCGGCCAGCTCGGAGCTTGGTCCGTCTCTCGAATTATTATCGAAAATTTTTATTTTCAGCTCAACTTTTTTCATTTGATTGTTTAGGGAACTTTTGGATTGCTATAGGTAAATTGAGCATTTTTTCATCGTCCTCTAGCTAAAAAGGAGTGATGATGCTCTCTTCAACTTACAACTTTATATCTTTAAATTTAATTTACGATTTAGTATGGTGAAGATATTACCGATTGCGATGAAGCAAATTGTAAGTGTGACTAAAAACCCTTTATATTCATTCCCAGACCTCTAGATTGATTTCAAAGCCGTAAAAGTATAAAATTAATGGGCACCCAATCATCCTAAACTTCAACCTTATAATATTTATGATAAAGACATTGAAAAGAATTTGATTGGGAATGACTCCTTACGAGTACCGTAATTTTGATTGATTACTTAATTTCAAAATTTAGCACGCTAAAAAGAGAAATCTTGTAAATACCTTTCCTAGAAAGACTGAACAAGAAAGAAATGAACAAACTTTCCTCTATTTCTAGTTCGTGCTTACCAACGACCACCACCAAAAATCGAAGAACTGTCTTTCCAAGATCGAAAGAAAGTCGCTTTGAGACTTGGTGACAAACATGAAATTAAAATGCTACAAAAATTGGAACAACGAAAACAAAAAGCTTTGGAAAAAGTCAACAAATTTAATGGTTTTTTGACTGAGGAGGATAAAAAGGAACTCGGTATTTCAACTCGTGCTGGAGACCCAACCTATGGTGTTGATCCAGAGAAATTTGCTTTGAAGAAAAAACAAGACAAAGATTCTATCCGGAAATTGGAAGCCGTCCAAGAAGCAGAACGCAGGCGTCATCCACAACGTAAACCCTTCTTGGAGCAATCTTCCTCAAGATCCTCAAAGTCACTGGTTGATATCACATCATTGGATAACCGCTATGAAATATATGACAAAGATGGCCATTTGATCAACGTCAATGGAATCTGTCTTGGATTGGATGGAAAACCAATATGGGAAGAAATTCGATCCAAGAAAGGACATATTTTGATGTTAAATGATCAATTAGCATCTGAAATTAAAGGTTTAAAAGGATGCGTTCGTTATGAAAATGGAGCCTTGATGTCTCTCCGAGGCGCACCTTTTCGTGAAGAAGTACGTAATCCTGAAGGCCGTCTTATTGCTATCAATGGTAAACGAATCAACGATAATCGGGAGGATATTGATTTAGCCGTTCAAACGATCATCGCAATGTCTCGTAATCGAAAGAGAAGTGCCCTCGATAAGTTATTAGTTCAATTCGGTGGACGCACCTCCAATATGACATTACGGGATACTTTTATGCGACGTATAGAAGACGAAGTCAAGTCCTCTGGTCAAAAATTGATTCAAGAAGCCAAGCGAGCAAAGAAAATGGACACCCACAATCGTGCTCAGGAGAAAGCTGATATGAAAGCTCATGATCAGGAAAAGAAAAACGAAGCAAAGTTACTTGAGAAGGAATTGATTCGTAAGGAGAAAGAATTGATCAGACATCTTGAGAAGGAGACGAAGGAGACAAAAAGTGGTAGAAGGATAGAATTTAAACTGCCAACAGACAAATTAAAAGCACATGCTCTCAGAATGGCCGGAAAACTATTCGGTGTCACTCACTCAACTATAGAAGAAGAACAAATAGATACTGAAAAATCAGAAGTTAACGTAACCAAACCAGCGGAAAAGCCTGAGAAACAAACGGAAGATGACTGCTCTAGTGCTGAATTTCCGAGTACTGTTTGGAAACAAGGAAAATTAGTCACAGAGGCTAAATCTACTGCGAAGACGTCGAAAGGTGAATTATTGGGAAGTGACTGGGAAGATTCAAGCGATGAAGAATCGGACGATTCCGGTGAATCCGAATCCGAATCGGATAGTGATTCCAAACCCGGCAAAAGTAAATTTGCAGAGATGTTAGAATATAACATCAAGGCTTTAGACGAATTCAATAGTTCTGGTTTTGAAAGGGAGAGTAAACATTTTAAAGAAGCCATGGAAAACTTTGAAGTGACCAAACAAAGAACTGAGAGGCAGAAGTTAAGAATCCAACAAGAACGTGAAGAGAATAAAAAGAAGCGAGCTCAACAACACAGGCAATCTATTGATGAGGAGAACAAAAGGAAAGAGCAAACGAAAGAAGATAAGAAGAGTAAATACGAACACGAGAAAGCAAAGAAATTATTGAAACATCAAGAAAAGATGGCCAAGATTGAAGAAAAGCACCAATTGAAGGAGGACAAGAAGATGGATAAAGAAGTGGCTAAGCATCATAAGAAGAAATTGAATAAGTTGAAAGCTAAAGATAAAGAACACGAGAAAGTGATTGCACAGAAAGCCAAAGATATGAAGAAACAGGAGAAAGAGTTTACTAAAGAATGGAAAGATAGTGATAATGAGTATAAGAAGGTGACAAAAGAACACACTAAAAAATTGAAGAAGAAGTATGCTGAGATGGCGAAAGAAAGAGAGAAATTAAGAAAGGAAGAAGAGAAACTGAAGAAAGAAGAATTAGCTACAAAGAAGAAACAACAGAAGGAAGATAAAGAAAGACTGGGGAAGGTTCAAGAAGCTCAGAAACAAGAAGAGAAGGAAGCTAAAGCTAGAGAGAAGGAGATTCGCGAGCTTGAAAAGATGTCCCATAAGAGAACAGTCAGTAAGGATAAAAAGTATCAGAAAATGTTGGATAAAGATGTACAAAGAGAAAACAAAGAGAGATTGGAAAAGATCAAATTGCAAGAGAAGAAAGAGAAACGAGAGGGTAAGCAACGATCGAAGGAGATTGCCGAACTAGAGAAGTTACGAAAGAAGCAGGCTGCTAAGGATCTGGCTAGAGCATTGAAAGACAGACACGTTGTGTATGTCGGTATGGAAGAAGACGCCAGACAAGAGATGAAGGAAAGAGAAGAGTTTATAAAGCAGCACAACAAAGAGGTACGGGAGAAAGATAAAGAGATTCGAGCTGTTGAGAGAGAGCAAGCTAAACTTGCCAGGAAGGAGTTGCAAAGATTACAGAAGGAGGGACGAGTTGAAGAAAGGAAAGCAGCCAAAGAAAAGAGGTTAGAATTGAGGAGAATGAAAGCTGAACAAGCTAGAGCTGATAAAGAAGCCAAATGGAATGCGAAGGAAATGGAACGGATGGAAAAAGAGAAAGAAAGATTAGCAAAGAAGGAAGCAGAAGCTCAAAAGAGGGAAGAACAGATACAGTTTAGAGAGGAGAAGATGGAAATGGAAGCGAAGTTGAGAGAAATGGAAAAAGAGAAATTGGTGCAAGAGAAAGATGCAGAAGGAAAAATGAAGCTGATTGCCATGATGGAAAAAGAACAGGAGAAGGAGGCTGTTAAAGAGATGGAGAGATTAAAGAAAGAAGGAAAGATACAGGAGAAACGAATGGAGAAAGAAATGAAAACAAGATTAAGGAAACTGAAGAGTGAGAAGAGAATGCAAGAAACTGAAGCAAAGAAACAACAGAGAGAGATCGAGAGAATGGAAGCTGATGAATGTAAGAGAGCTGAGAAGGAGTTAGAGAGAATTAAAAAGGAAGGGAAATATAAAGAGAGTAAAGAAGCCAGAGATATGAGGGAGAGATTGAAGAAGTTGAAAGCTGAACAGAAAAAGAAGGAGAAAGAAGATGAGAAAAGACAGAAAGAAAAAGCGTCTCTTGAGAAAATTGAACGTGAAATAATGGTCCAACAGGCTCTTCTATTGACAGATGCTGAACAGTTGAAGAAGATAGATGAGACGTTGGCAATGTGTAAAGAGACAACTGCTAGTAAGAATCGATTGAAAGAGAAAGAGATTGATTTGATTAATGATGAAATTGACTATGAAACAAAAGCTGAACTTCACGAAATCTCTGGTGATTTGAGAGACATTTTTGGTGAACAGAGTAGGATCCAACAACAGAAAGATGATTTGAAAACTGAAGGAGATGATTTGGAGACAAAGGAGCAGGAGATTCAAGGTGAAGTCGATACTTATGTTGAAGATCTCTCTGGCGAGTTACAAAGCAAAGTCCAGCATATCCGACGTGTCCAAAACGAAACTGTAGCTAAAGTTGATCAATTAAAGGAGGCTGCAGCTGAGAGAAAACGTCAATACGCAGATATGATGGAGGAATTTGATCGAAACGAGCTGGTGATTGAAGAACTAGTCAAGGAGAATGTCCCTTCTGATCACCAAGAAAAGATTGAAAAATATCGAGTAAGGAAGGAGGAATTGAACCAGCAGATTGAGGAAGCTCGCTTGAAATTGAAATCTCAACATCTTCAAATGGAAGATCTAAATGAACAAGAACAAGATTTGAAAGATGAAGAAGATGATATTCTTTTAAATGAAAGTGGCGACATGACAGAACTGATGGAAGTCAAGATGAACGCTGCAGATTGTGAACACAAAGAACAAGAATTTGAAACTGAAATTGATGCCATGTTACTTGAGAGAGGTGTTGTTTCTCAAGAAATACATGAAGTTGCAGCTCGTGAAGAAGTCTTGATGAACTCAGATCAAACTGATAAAGTTAAAGAAGAGCTCCAAACGGTCCGTCGTGAAGGTGTCCAAAACAAAGAGATTCATGAGAAGATCAGAGCAAGGATTTCTAATCTCAGACTTAAGATGGCTGAGGAATGCAGACAAAAGCAAGAATTGGAGATTAAAGCAAAAGAACTGATCGAGAATAAAGTGACAGAAGAAGGGCAGAACCAACTTAGGAGCATCAAGAAAAGAATTGAGGAGATTCATGGAAATAAACGAGATTTGAAAGTCTTGGTTGAAATGAATAACGAGAAAGCTCAAGACTTGAAGAAAGATTTGGTAACTGCCCAGAAGGACGAGGATGTCAGTATCTTTAAGGTGTTGAATAAAGAAGCCCAAAATGAGTATCAGCGTTTGAAAGACCTTCAAATGAAACAACAGAAAGGACTCAGAAAGAACGAAAAAGAGCTTTTCAAAAGCAAGAAAGAGCAAAGAAAGGCTTCTAAGAAACAGGATGCTTTTGACAAGAAGGAAATAAAGCTTTTGGAGAAAGAAGCTACTAAAGAG
Organism: Clytia hemisphaerica; assembly: GCF_902728285.1. NCBI lineage: Eukaryota > Metazoa > Cnidaria > Hydrozoa > Leptothecata > Clytiidae > Clytia > Clytia hemisphaerica. The sequence continues at coordinate 206,617 of NW_027103336.1, forward strand.
AATAAGTTGAAGATCAAGAAGTTGAAAGAAGATAGGAAAGACCAGAGAGAAGCAAAGAAGCAACAAGTTAAGAAAGAAAAAGTCTTACTCAAGCATGAAATGAAGATGAAGAAGAATGAGCAATCCTTGAAAGCTAAGGAGGAAAAGATCTTGGGAAAAGCCTTGAAGAAGGAGACAGCTGTCAAAGTCAAGGAGCTGAAGAAACAATACAAGGAAAAAGAAAGGTTAGAAAAGCAGCTTGAAAAGGAAGTAAAAGCCTTGCAGAAAGCAAAGGAAACAAAAGCAAAACAACAGATAAAAGAAGATGTCAAAATCTTGAAAATGAAAGACAGCTTGAGTAAACTGGATAAATTGCAACGATTGCAGCAAGAATATGAGAAATTGAAAACGTCCAGAGATGAAGAGGTTGTAGCTTTGGAGACAAAGATTAACAAGGATGATGAAGAAATCTTGGTTGTTGAGAATCAAATACATCAAATCCAACAAGAAGAAATAGATAATGACCAAGTGTTTGATGGTTCAATTAACTCTGGCTTTCCTGGCAAATCTGACGTTTCCAAAGTTATAGTTACCAATAAATCTAATGTAGCCAAGTTCATTGATACTGGATCTAATTTTGATAGCAGTTCTGGTGACGAAAGCAGGTATATTCTTGGCGACCAATCAGAAGTTGAAAGATCTGAATATGTAGAGGTTTCTGACATTTCCAATGATGATGAGAGTGATTTAGAAGATGTTGGTGAGAAAGTAAAGAAGGAAAAGAAAAAGGAGAAAAAGGAGAACCCATTTCAAAGGAGATTGAAGAAATTACGCATCAAGGCAATGTCATCACCTAAAGATGCCAAGAAGTTGAAGAAAGAATGTAAGAAATTAGATGTTCAAGCCAAGAAAGAAAAGAAAGCTTTGAAGAAGAAGTTAGAATTGGAAGAAAAACACGAATTGAAACTTCATAAAATGGCTGAAAAGAATGAAAAGGAGATGATGAAAGAGGTGGCTAAGCATGGGAAGAAACTGATGAAGAATATGGAAAAAGAACAGAAGAAGCAAATGGCTCTTGAGAAGAAAGCAATGAAATACACCATGAAGGAACAGTTGAAACCTCAACCAGCTACCAATAACATGGCTGCCATTTTGGGAAAAGAAATTATGACCATGTTCCAGAATAACGGTAACATGCTTGGGAAAGTAAATAAAGGTTTATTGGTGGATCCAATGAAACTGGTGCAACCTACAGCTACTGGTAAAGGTGCTGACGTCATCAAAGAGATGTGCCGTAATGTGATGTTGCATAAATTCGAAAACTACGATAGTGAGAATTTAGTTTTGAAGAATGAGATTAAGACATTGAGGTTCGCTTTGGAAGCTTGTAACGATAAGAATAATTCACAGTTAACAGGCTATGAAGAACGCATTCAGGCTGCAGATGCTGAGATTAAAGAGCTTGAACAGTACCGAGATAATGCTGAAATGTTGGTACAACAAGTCAACGCCATGCATCAACAACTCCATTATATGGTGAACCCAAGTGAATATGAGAAAATGGAACGTAGAGTAAACATGCTTAATCGTAAGATTTTGAAATTCAAAGGAGAGCGTGATTACCTGTATGCAGATCGTCATCGATTAGACGAACAAAATGACGAGCTTAAGATGATGATCAAGATAGAGAAACAACATAAATATAATAGTGATGAGAGATTGGAAAACGAGACGCGCATGTGCAATGCGTATCGTGAGAAATTTCTCGCACTTGAAAAGAAATTTGATGAACAAACACAACAATCAATAAATGAGCAACGACGAATTTTATTCGAGTATGGTTATCGAGTGAAAGATAACGTATTCCAGGACAAATCACAGACAGTACAAGATTTGAAAGACCGCGTTGTTAAGTTGGAGTTGGTTGTTAAAGAGAAGGAGAAAATGATCAGCGAGATGGGTTCTGTTGAGCGTAAAGAAGAGCACGCGCGTTCAATGTTGAAAGAAGTTGAACTCCAAATGAAAAGAATGAACAAATCCAATACAATGTATTTGAAGGAGGAAAGAACTTTAAATCGACAATACGAGGTTCAAGCTGACCGCGCTTTAAAGAATCGTATTAAGGAATTGAAAGTGTTCAACCATGGGCCTTCTAAAGAAGCTTTCCGTGACTGCCAGAAACTGAAGAAAGAACTTCGTGTTATGCAGAAAGAGAAGCAAGGATTACAAAGGTTGATCGACGAGAAAGATCACGTGATCAAAACAATGACGTCATCTATGAAACCAGGTCACGTGTGCAAACCAGATGGTTTACGTGGTGAACGTAATTGCAAATACTGTAACGAAGGAACACATTTAGTCTCTGAGCGCATGCGTGAAAAACTAATGTTTCCTTACCATCAACATGCACAATGTCAACCTCGTCAGCAAAAGATTGCCAGTCAAATCGTGGTGAACCCTGACGTAAAGATTCCCACATTGAGCCAAATACAACGCCTACAGTATGAATCATATGTTAAGAACAACAAACGACAGTTATTCCGTATTCAAGAAGTAGAAAGAGCTGCTAAGATCCTTTACAAGGAGATTCAAGATCGTTTTAGCGAGGAAGATGATAAGAAGGGGAAACCAATGGTTGAACAATTAGCACATACTATGGTTAGTATGATGATGGAGTTGAAAGATTTTGCCATATTGCAGAATGTTTGTGATGATAAAGAGCCAGAGAAAAAACAAGATCAAAGTGGTAAGGAACTTGTTTTTGAAAAAAAGGAACATTATATTATGCTGTGGGCTGCAAGCCTTCCTTCTGATATGTTTTAATGTAATTTTACAATCGTACCATCATACATCTGATGATCGTCTCTGATGTGAAACAGCCTGTTATGTTTTAATTTTGAATGTACTGTAATCATGTAAAAAATTCCCGTCCGAAATTTACCCAAAATTTTGGGTAGTCTGTTACAATTTTCTTGAAAAGGTTTGGAAATCCAATGATTGTATTAGCATCTAGCCATTCAAATTTCTAATTCAAATTTAATGAAATTTAAAGATCTCTAATCAAGCTAATCAAGTTTTTAAAACTAAAAGAAACACAGAGTTATATCATCTCGGAAGGGAATTTTATACACGATGCACATATCCAAAGATATCAGAGGGAAGCCGTGCAGTCTAGCTATGATGAAATTCTTGTTAGCTACTTTACAATTTGAAAATCTCGAATATAGTACGTAATATATAACGTATATATAGTAATATAGAACGTAGTAAGTAGTAAGTCTGCGACCGCAGTCGGAGGTGACCCGAAGGCTCCTCTTTCGATAGCTATCTACCCGAAGGTAGGGGAGGGCGCCACTCTTTCTCCCTGGATTTCTCCACTTACCCTTGATCCTTCTCTTAGTTGCTGAGCATCAAGCAGAGAGGTATCAAGTACCATTTTGGGAATCTTTGGTATGACCCGGCTGGGGGTTGAACCCACAACCTTGCGAACCGTAGCCGGATGCTCTACCACTGTACTACGGTCGCTAGAACGTAGAAAGATACAATGACGGCTACCGATCGTGGAAACCAATTTCAGGAACTGAAGGCTGTGGCTTCTACGTCTCGATCACGAAAAAATTTATTTGTAAATATTCTCTTATTTTTCTCTCAATAGAAATTTTAGAGAA